>NW_024727486.1:0-22703 GCF_018991925.1 Homarus americanus
GATCAGGCAGTGTGTGCACTGTGGAGTCAGGCAATGTGTGTACTGGGGAGTCAGGCAGTGTGTGTATTGTGGAGTCAAGGCAGTGTGTGTACTGTGGGGTCAGGCAGTGTGTGTACTGTGGAGTCAGGTAATGTGTGTACTGGGGATTCAGGCAGTGTGTGTAGTGTGGAGTCAAGGCAGAGTATGTATTGTGGAGTCAAGGCAGTGTGTGTACTGTGGAGTCAAGGCAGTGTATGTACTGTGGAGTCAGGGCAGTGTGTGTACTGTGGAGTCAAGGCAGTGTATGTACTTTGGAGTCAAGGCAGTGTGTGTACTGTGGGATCAGGCAGTGTGTGCACTGTGGAATCAGGCAATGTGTGTACTGGGGAGTCAGGCAGTGTGTATATTGTGGAATCAAGGCAGTGTACGTATTTTGGAGTCAGGCAGTGTGTGTATTGTGGAGTCCGGCAGTGTGTGTACTGGGGAGTTGGGCAGTGTGTGTAATCTAGGGTGTGTCAATTTTGTCAACATGTTAAAAATCAAATTTGGTAGTCAAAATATTGTGCCTCTTTATGTCTAAACTTGAGATTAGCAAACAAAAATGAATTGAAATAACCCTCACCTACATCAATTATACCTTAAAGTTTCAAATATCAGTATTTCAACAAATTAATGAGACTTGATTAGAATTATTCACTTGATATTAACTAATCTCATGTAAGCATATGGATTATGGAGTATTTTATGGTTCTATAGCTTGTGTACAATATGCATGTCAGAACATGAACATGAACAGGCTCTCCGTGTGGGACAGTTTAATTCTTGTTTTGACTTGTACCAAGCGTGAGGATAAGGCGCCCGGCTCACTCTCCTTCTAGATATCATAGACGGTGGTTTGCTCTCATTGCACTTGCACCTACTCTACCAGACGAATTCTACATTTTAATTATTGTAAGTAGGGCATATTGATTGTCGCAGTTACTTATATCATTGTATAAAACATTATGTTCTAAGAAATTATTATGTTATTTCTGTTGCAGCATTTTGATAAACAAATTGATATTTTTTGAAACAACAATTGAATTATGAAACATTGAAATATTTTTCTATTTGTCAGATAGTGTGAAGATGTCAAAATTGAAGACAAGAAGTCAGTTGTCAACCCACTTGAGCCTGCTAGTTGGTAAGGGAAGGAGCTTCCTGTATCAGAACTTCCAACAGTGAGAGACATGCTAAGATTAGGGTTACTCCTTCGAGAAAAAAATGCAAAGGACAGAAGGAACTATACAGATAAAGAACTCATAAATGACATGATAGTCCCTCTTCTGCATCAATGGACAAAAGCTAATGCACTATTCAAACCACCTGTGATTAATCAGTGTCGAGCTATTGAGCTAAAACTAACGAAATTATGGCACAAAGCAGTTGAAACATCACTTGGTAAAGGAAACTTGGCCAGGAAAAATTAATTTCTGCACACACTTGATACTCTGTTTGACATTTTGACCTGCAAGTGCTCCATACAATTATGTTCTGAATCCAACTGTTCTCACTCAGGTAAGAGAGAAAATAATTCCCACATTGATTGTGGTTGTCCTCGTGAAAAAAAGATCCCTGTTTTAGAGCTTGAATTTATAAAGGCACAGAGGACAAAGGCAGAAGGCCAAGGAAGTATGCAAATGGGTTCAATAGATTATTCAGAAACAAAGAAGCAGATTGCTAATGCCAAGAAGAGAGAACAAATCCGAGAGAGGGAACAAAAGAAGAAAATGAAGAGTGAAGAAGCCATCCAAAGAGAGGAAGAGCTGTGTCAAGATGTTTATCACTTCTTTGATAGTTCTTCTGATGAACAGGAAGCAACATCAGATGATAGTTCAAAAGAGCCATCTGAACCTTTACCAAAGAAAATGAAATACAACACAAGAAATATTTCAAACATTGCTTTAGCTAGTATTCGCCACCATGCTGGACTTCGTGAGGCTGCAGAAATTGCAACTGCCGCTTGGATAGATGCAGGCCTCATCAGCCGAGAGGATGTATCTTTGGTGATAGATCATAATAAAATTAGAAGAGCACAAGAAAAAATAATGAAGGAAATATCTGATCAGCGTGAAAAAGATTTAAGCGAGGGAGGGCTCTCCTGTCTTTTGTTTGATGGAAGAATAGATGACACAAAAGTTTTGCTGGAAGTAGAGGGAGTGAACAGAAAGTTTCCAGGTCTCATCAAAGAAGAACACTACTCTGTCTGTTCTGAGCCTGGTGGTCGGTTTTTGTTTCACTTTGCTCCCGAAACTGAAGTAGAAGGGAAGAAACATGCAGAGGTCATTGCTGATCATATTTTATGTTGGGTTCAGGAGAGAGGACTTGACAGTTCACTGCAGGCTGTTGGTGGAGATTCAACTGCAGTGAACACTGGATGGCATGGGGGTGTAATGACGCATTTAGAGAAAAAACTAGGAAGAAGACCTGTTTGGATTGTATGTGATTTACATACAGGCGAGCTACCTCTTCGTCGTCTCATCCAGGAACTTGATGATTTCTCTGGTGATTCAGATCCTTGGACAAACCTACACTTTCCAAAGGTCGAAGTTGGCCCTCCCCTTCCGGCGTTGTCTGAAGGAGTCATCAAAGATCTCAGCACAGATCAATCCTATGCTTATCGTATTGCCCAAGCAATAAGATCAGGAGAAGTGCCTCAGTCATTGGCTCTCTTGGAGATTGGACCTGTCAGTCACAGCCGTTGGTTAACTACAGCTCTTCGTTTCTGCAGGATTTGGATTTCCAAACACGAATTGAAGGGCAAAGTGCTGAAGAATTTGAGGTTAATTGTTGAATTTATTATTGGAGTTTATCTTCCCCAGTGGTTTAGTGTGAAACTTAATCCTATGTGAGTGGATGGGCCCAATCACCTTTTGTTTCAATTGCAGCTAGTAAGAACACAGAGGAAGGTAGTGAGGGACGTCGTGTTACCTGTGGCAAGAAGGTCCGCTTGGTATGCTCGATCAGAAGTAGTTTTGCAAGCAATGCTTTGCAGTCAATGTACCAATCTCCGAACCGAGGCTGTAGAAGTCATTCTAAAGATTAGAGGAACGCTAATAGATGGCGACCAGTTGGGAGACTGTTCGTTTCATTCAAGAAAAGTTCCCCCAATAAACGTCAATGCCACCAAATTGTCAGAATTGGTTGACTTGAGTTTGGAAGTCTTAGAGCCACCATTGACAACAAGTCTAACTAGCCAAGAATTGAGAAACCTTAAAGAGACTCCAATGCAGGTGCCGAAGTGGCCTTCCCACACTCAAAGTGTGGAGAGATGTGTGAAAATGGTCACAGAAGCAGCAGGCCATGTTTACAGCCACGAGAGGCGAGAAGGTTACATCAAAGCACAAATAGCAAGCAGACTACTGATGACAAGAAACCAAAGCAAAGAGAGTATGAAGGCATTGGTTACTTTCAAATAGACTACGGATAATAAAATATAATAATTTGAAACTTGAAACAGTAACATGTGTGCAAACGCTGGTTATGTTATAAATTCACAAATATGTACATTTAAAAATCCATTTGATGTAGGTAGGACTTAT
Organism: Homarus americanus; assembly: GCF_018991925.1. Lineage (NCBI taxonomy): Eukaryota > Metazoa > Arthropoda > Malacostraca > Decapoda > Nephropidae > Homarus > Homarus americanus. Next base: position 3,561 of record NW_024727486.1, read on the forward strand.
TATAAAAAAAAATTTATGCCAGAATATTGTTTTGCATGCTTAAAGACTACAATAAATTGCTACCAAATTACTAGATTTTCAATTTAGCCAGTTCACCCCCTAAATTGACACACCCTACTCCTCAGTCTTGCTTGTAGTCTCGATGTGTACCCACCATCTCACTTCCTCTCGATCGTGCCTTTTTGTTGTTCCTTGTGTATTTTGTGCCTTATGACTGTTGTGTAGTGATGGCACCCAAAAGGAAGCACATGGTAGCTTACTGTACCTCAAAAGCTAGAGTTATTAAAGAATTTAGAGAGTGGTTGGTCGACTCTATAGCGAGATGCTGTAGCAAAAGGTGTCTGATATACAAAAGGCTAAGGGTGCCCTGCAGTCATTTGCAATGAAATGTAGTCCGGATTCTTCGACCTCTATGATGACTGTTGGAGACCACAAGCTGATCAGAGTAGCGCAGGATCGATGACTGAGTGATGCTGTGTTCAAATGATATTCACAGCAGCGTTCATTTGGTGTGGCTGTGCGTGGTGTCGAGATGCAAATGGCTACAGAGAAGTTAGCTACACACCTTGGCATATCTAACTTTCATGTCCCTGATGGTTGACTGCGGAGGTTTAGGAGGAGGCATGTGATTGTCAACCGTAAGGTCTGAGAAGAAGCTGCAAGCTCCCCGACCGAAGAGATCAGACCTTTTCCCAAGAAGTTGACGGAGTTGATTGCTCGAGAAGGCCTGTTTTTGTCACAGGTGTATAACACAGATAAGACAGGGCTTTTTTGCAGATCATTACCTGAGAATATCCAGACCATGGCGAAGGAACTCTCAACAAGTGTGCTGCCAATGCTGACGGCATGCACCGTCTAACTCCTGTTATTGTAGGAAAGGCTAAGCATCTTCGCGCCATCAAGGACATACTGGGTCAACTGCTTGTCCATTATCATGCAAGTGCAAAGGCCTGGTTTACGGCGGCTTTCTTTAAAGATGTCTTTTATAAGGACACCTGTACCGAGATACACTGTTATCAGATGGAAATCTTGAAGATTCCGGCCAATCGTGTTTGGCCATTACTCTACTTGATAATCCACTATCTCACCCTGATGCCCATGAGATTGATGGTGATGATGGGATGATACGGGACATTTTCCTTCCTGCCATTACATCATCATTAATCCAATCAATGGATCAAGACATCATCTATGCAGCAAAGAGGATATATTGAAGAAAGATTTGGAAGAAGTCATGGCTGTGTTGGAGGATGAAGTTCATAAAGATGTGGATACAAGAGGCCAGCGCACTCTACAGAACCTCCGGAATTATGACATCAAGGCAGCCATCTTCAACTGGGCAGCAGCATGGAAGGATGTGAAGGTGTTGACGCTCGCCAACGGCTGGAAGAAATTGCTACAAGATGTAGATCTTGCGGATGATTTTGAGGGATTTGAGGTGGCCGACTACGACCGTAATTTGAAGAAGGCAGGTGAGGACTCAATAACTAAAGAATTTTTTTTGGAATGGTTTAACAGTGACAAAGGTGCTTCCAGCTGTTGACTGAGAAGGAGATAGCAGCTTCCTGTGCAGCCCCCAAAGAGGATGATGATGATGATGATGAGGATGAAGACATCACCTTGTTTGCTCCGAAGTTGTCAGCTGTTCGGGCAGGATTGGACTCTGCTGTCGAGTATCTGCCTGCCAATACAAATGACCCTGATTTACAAAATTACTACTCCCACCTTCATGAATTGAGGGACTTGATCTGCAGAAAGCAGCTGGAGACTAATAAGCAAACTAAGATTGACTCCTTCTTCCGTCCTAAAACCCGTCAATCCCAGCAGGACTCGCCGTTTGTCTACACCCACACAGTCGCCGCTATTGTCAGACATTACAGTACCCGTGCTGTCTGACGAAGACGACTAAACAGTCAAGAGTCCTACTGTACGTTTACGGCAAAACCTAAGATGCAGCATCTCTCACGAAAAGGTTAGTACCCTGTAATACATTATGATACTGTATTAAAATTCAATTTGGGTAAGTTAAAACAATGCTGTATTGATATACAGTAATAACAACAATACTTTATAATTATCATTGTTGTTGTTATTATTGCATTATCATTATTGTATTATTATTTAATACCATTAAAGTATTACTATTATTATTAATACCATTAAAATATTGCTATTATTATTAATACCATATTGTTATTACCCATATCAATAAAGTGTGTGTACAGTATTATGATGATCGTTAACGCCTTCGTCTCCTGGTTCATCCAGACATTTGCCACATCTGGACACCCTCTCTCCCTAATTGTCTGGAAGTGTGAGGGTTTACTATTCACAATTACACTCTTCCTTCAGTCACCTGGAACATCACGCCATTGACAGTCACAACATCTTGATGTCTGTAGAGAAGTTGCACTGTCCACCTAAAATATCAAGTAGTATAACTTCAAAGTAAATTATTTGCCCACACACCAATTTAAAAAAATCTCTTACAAAGGATTCTTACTGAACCAGCAATTCTGCTGCCTGTCAGCACCTGTCACTGGTAACTCTTCCAAAAAACCTTTCAACCTTCCTTGTATCTTCTGTTCCTTAGTTTATCTACTACAGTAGAAGTATTGTGTATTACTTATTAAACGAAACTACGACAATCTGATGGCCTGTTGCATGTTTTGGACAGCTTAAGAGACTGCTGGTACTTGGCCCCCTAGATTCCTTCCATTCCTTTCACACTTCCTCTGATCACCACAAACTCCAATTGAATTTGGAAATTACAATGTTGTATGCATTTTATTTTGAACTAATACTACAGTTTACATTGTTACTTTGATGAATGATGAAATATGGAACTGAATGACAAACTAAAGCTAATGTAAACCTATGTATCTCTTATATAATGATCTGTTACCCTAATAAATTTCACACTGTGGAGAGTTGCTTGTTGTTAATGAAGGGCATAATAAGCTCCGATGAAGATCATCTTTTATCAAGGACCAGTTTCCAGACACTTTTAGGGTCAGTTTTTAAAGAGAAGTTCTACTGCATATATGAAATGAATGTTTTGTCAGTATTAAGCAATATGTATACCATCAGCCTAAATTTGTTCATCAAAATCAGAATTCACAAAGCCGCGAAACTGTGAACCCATCCATACAAGTGGCAGCTGAAGGCTTGCACACAAATTGTAAATTGCATGAATCTGCCAAAAGAAACAAATCATCAGTCAAAATTTTGTTGAGTTAATCATTTAATTCATCACACGAGACATACTTGTACAATCAGCCTTAGGCATATGGATCCTTTGTGAGTGCAAGGGAGTGTAGGGGAGGGAGTGTAGGGTAGGGAGTGTAGGGAAGGGAGTGTAGGGAAGGAAGAGAGGAAGGAAGGAAGAAAGGAAGGGAGGGAGGGAGGTTGGAGAGGGAGAGGGAAAGGAGATAGTTTAAATGAACATCACTTATGAATAATCAGTATCATTTTGGGAGCAGAGTTATTAACTGTAAATGTGATATGAAAATGAGATAAACTTAAAGTGAACAATATCTTCAACAACCTGAAAAAAATCCATTCACTATTTAAAATAAGGATATACTGTAGTGTACACATGAAATATTTTCCAAGTCATCAGTTAGCCTGACTATCTTGATATGCATTTAACTTCATCATATACTGTAGTTAATAAAATAATCCAATGCTATACAGTCTACTGTATACTGAGAAACGAAATCATCGACATTTTTACAATATGAATAAAATTTCTTGCACATGCCAAGCATCATATCGATATAACTAAATATGGAATTTTTAAGTATAAATCTTGAAGAACCATGCAACTGTAGTGCGGCATTTATCTGCCAACAGACACCCTCGACTTGTGATGTGGTTAGATAACATAAAACAATATTACAGACAATTATAAAGCCTGGCATTGACAGATATCTTGATGAACCCTTTATCATTGTTCTGACCACTGCCTTCGACTAAAATAATTTGAAGAATTAATTACAATAGAGTTATTTACAGTAGAATTATATACAGTACAGTATCAAATTACACAAAAGTAAGTAAGGGAATTCTTTTTTATACAATTCTTATGCTCTTGACTGATATACTATATTAGAAAATGGGCCAAATAAAAGAAAAAAGTGGATGTAGATTTCTAATGGCATAAACACAGTGTGATGCTTCACATCACAGTCTTCAGGAAACTTCACTTGTGAACATGACAAGAGAACGTGTGTCTTTACACCAGTGAAGGTTAGTTGGTCTCAAGTGCACTCTATAATAAAACCAGTGTGTGTACTGTGGAGTAAAAGCAGTGTGAGTACTGTGGAGTAAAAGCACTGTGTGTACTGTGGAGTAAAAGCAGCGTGTGTACTGTGGAGTAGAAGCAGTGTGTGCACTGTGGAGTAAAGCAGTGTGTGCACTGTGTAGTAAAGTAGTGTGATTACTGTGGAGTAAAAGCAGTGTGATTACTGTGGAGTAGAAGCACTGTGTGCTCTGTGAAGTAAAAGCACTGTGTGTACTGTGGAGTAAAAGCAGTGTGTGTACTGTGGAGTAGAAGCAGTGTGTGTACTGTGGAGTAAAGCAGTGTGTGCACTGTGCAGTAAAGTAGTGTGAATACTGTGGAGTAAAAGCAGTGTGATTACTGTGGAGTAAAAGCACTGCGTGCACTGTGGAGTAAAGCAGTGTGTGTACTGTGGTGTGTGGACAAAACTATATGAAGGGTGGGGTGGGGTTGTGCAGAGTCTGCATGAGGTTAGTAGGTAGCGTGACTCGAGGGTGTGGAGGTGACTACGTATATTAATACAGGCTCAGTACAAGTGTAGCATATAAAACACAAATGCGTGTTACAACTTTATTTTACTAGTTGCATAGGGGGAGTTAATGGGGGGGGGGGGATTCGTACACAGGGTATGATAGACTATGATATTTTCGTATAACTTCACAAGTCGAATGGGCACTTCCACTAAGTCGATCGTTCTGAGGTTCGGGATTACTGCACTACTACCGCCTACACAGCCAGCACTTACTTTTACACATTGAGTTCACAGCACTCTGTCGATGGACCCCGCTGAAACCTCGTTGCCCTTGGTGACGGACTTCTTTGATGAGCGGGACTGGGGACGTCGTTGCTGGCCCTCCTCGGTTAATAGACTCTCTCTCATGAGAGGAGCTCCAGCCCCTATATTTTGGAGGAGCTGGCAGATGACCTCTCCTACTGAACTAGGTGTGTCTTGACCGGGTTGTTAGGTCAACAGGGGTGCTGGCTTATTAGCGGGTCCTTGAATTAACAAGGTCATGACGCCGGGTTCAGCTGATCGAGTGGCGGTGAGAATTCTGGTACCCTTGTGATCTTGATCTCCCTTGGGTCAGGTTTAGACAGCTGTTTGCCCAGGTGTGGTCACGTCGCCGGGTCAGTAATGCTTCCGAATTTTTTTTTTATTTTTTAAATTGGCCTCCAGCCTCCCCCAATAGCCACACCATCGCCACCATTTAATTACCTAAATATTAAATATCCTAATACATAAGTAGCTATCCTATCTGTGTTAAATTAGTTGAGCTTCCGAAATTATTACCGCCCGGGTGTGTCTTGACCAGGTGTGGTTTCCTTAACACGGTGGTAACACCCTAGGGTTACTCAAGTACTTAGTGGCCTGGGTCAGGTCCCTTGGGTCCTGACCCAGGGTGTGTCAACTTGGTAAGTGGGGGTACCACGAGGCATGTACAGTACTCACTGTTGTATGTGTTGTAATTCTCTGGGCTGTAGGCTGTGGTCTGAAAATCAATCATTACAGTGGAGTAAAAGCAGTGTGTGCACTGTGGAGTAAAAGCACTGTGTGCACTGTGGAGTCAAGGCAGTGTGTGTACTGTGGAGTCGGGCAGTGTGTTACTGTGGAGTCAGGCAGTGTGTATACTGTGGAGTAAAAGCAGTGTGTTTACTGTGGAGTAAAAGCAGTGTGTAAACTATGGAGTCTGGCAGTGTGTGTACTGTGGAGTAAAAGCAGTCTGTGTACTGTGGAGCAAAAGCAGTGTGTGTACTGTGGAGTCAAGGCAGTAGGTGTGAAGCAGTCCCAGACAAAAGTGTAGATTGAGCAGTGTGTGTACTGTGGAGTCAAGGCAGTGTATGTACTGTGGAGTCAGGGCAGTGTGTGTACTGTGGAGTCAAGGCAGTGTATGTACAGTGGAGTCAGGGCAGTGTGTGTACTGTGGAGTCAAGGCAGTGTATGTACTGTGGAGTCAAGGCAGTGTGTGTACTGTAGAGTCAGGGGAGTGTGTGTATTGTGGAGTCAAGGCAGTGTTTGTACTGTGGAATCAGGGCAGTGTGTGTACTGTGGAGTCAACGCAGTGTGTGTACTGTAGGGTCAGGCAGTGTGTGTACTGTGGAGTCAGGCAATGTGTGTTCTGGGGAGTCAGGCAGTGTGTTTATTGTGTAGTCAAGGCAGTGTATGTATTGTGGATTCAGGCAGTGTGTGTAATGTGGAGTCGTGCAGTGTGTGTAGTGAGGAGTCGTGTTGTGTGTGTACTGTAGAGTCGTGCAGTGTGTGTACTGTGGAGTCGTGCAGTGTTTGTACTGTGGAGTCCTGCAGAGTGTGTACTGTGGAGTCGGGCAGTTTTCGTACTGTGGAGTGGTGCAGTGTGTGTACTGTGGAGTGGTGCAGTGTGTGTACTGTGGAGTCAGGCAGTGTGTGTACTGTGGAGTCGGGCCGTGTGTGTACTGTGGAGTCGGGCAGTGTGTGTACAATGGAGTTGTCCAGTGTGTGTTCTGTGGAGTCGTGCATTGTGTGTTCTAAGGAGTCAGGGCAGTGAGTGCACTGTGGAGTCAAGGCAGTGTGTGTTCTGTGGAGTATAGGCAGTGTGTGTACTGTGGAGTCAGGCAGTGTGTGTACTATGAACTCAGGCAGTGTGTGTACTATGGAGTCAGGCAGTGTGCGTACTGTGGAGTAAAAGCAGTGTGTGTACTATGGAGTAGAAGCAGTGTGTGTACTGTGGAGTAAAAGCAGTGTGTGTACTGTGGAGTCAAGGCAGTGTGTGTACTGTGGAGTCAAGGCAGTGTGTGTACTGTGGAGTCAAGGCAGTGTGTGTACTGTGGAATCAGGGCAGTGTGTGTAGTGTGGAGTCAGGGCAGTGTGTATACTGTGGAGTCAAGGCAGTGTATGTACTGTGGAATCAAGGCAGTGTATGTACTGTGGAGTCAAGGCAGTATGTGTACTGTGGAGTCAAGGCAGTGTATGTACTGTGGAGTCAGGGTAGTGTGTGTACTGTGGAGTCAGGGCAGTGTGTGTACCGTAGAGTCAAGGCAGTATATGTAATGTGGAGTTAAGGCAGTGTATGTACTGTGGAGTCAAGGCAGTGTGTGTACTGTGGAGTCAAGGCAGTGTAAGTTCTGTTGAGTGAGGGCAGTGTGTGTACTGTGGAGTCAGGGCAGTGTGTGTACTGTGGAGTCAAGGCAGTGTATGTACTGTGGAGTCAAGGCAGTGTGTGTACTGTGGAGTCAAGGCAGTGTATGTACTGTGGAGTCAGGGCAGTGTGTGTACTGTGGAGTCAGGGCAGTGTGTGTACCGTGGAGTTAAGGCAGTGTGTGTACTGTGGAATCAGGGTAGTGTGTGTACTGTGGAGTGTAGGCAGTGTGTGTACTGTGGAGTCAGGGCAGTGTGTGTACTGTGGAGTCAAGGCAGTGTGTGTACTGTGGAGTCAAGGCAGTGTGTGTACTGTGGGATCAGGCAGTGTGTGCACTGTGGAGTCAGGCAATGTGTGTACTGGTGAGTCAGGCAGTGTGTGTATTGTGGAGTCAAGGCAGTGTGTGTACTGTGGGGTCAGGCAGTGTGTGTACTGTGGAGTCAGGCAATGTGTGTACTGGGGAGTCAGACAGTGTGTGTAGTGTGAAGTCAAGGCAGAGTATGTATTGTGGAGTCAAGGCAGTGTGTGTACTGTGGAGTCAAGGCAGTGTATGTACTGTGGAGTCAGGGCAGTGTGTGTACTGTGGAGTCAGGTCAGTGTGTGTGCACATGGGTCAGGCGGTGTGTGTACTGTGGGTCAGGCAGTGTGTGTGCTGTGGGATCAGGCAATGTGTGTGTGCTGTGGGTCAGGCAATGTGTGCTGGAGAGTCAGGGCAGTGTGTGTGTGTGTAGGTCCGGCGGTGTGTGTGCTGGGGGTCAGGCGGTGTGTGTATTCTGGCGTCAAGGCAGTGTGTGTGTGCTGTGGGGTCAGGCAGTGTGTGTACTGTGGAGTCAGGCAATGTGTGTACTGGGGAGTCAGGCAGTGTGTGTAGTGTGGAGTCAAGGCAGAGTATGTATTGTGGAGTCAGGCAGTGTTTGTACTGTAGAGTAAAAGAAGTGTGTGTACTGTAGAGTCAAGGCAGTGTGTGTACTGTGGAGTCAAGGCAGTGTGTGTACTGTGGATTCAAGGCAGTTTGTGTACTGTGGAGTCTGGGCAGTGTGTGTGCTGTGGAGTCAAGGCAGTGTATGTACTATGGAGTCAAGGCAGTGTGTGTACTGTGGAGTCAAGGCAGTATGTGTACTGTGGAGTCAAGGCAGTGTGTGTACTGTGGAGCCAAGGCAGTATGTGTACTGTATAGTAGGGGCAGTGTGTGTGCTGTGGAATCAAGGCAGTGTGTGTACTGTGAAGTCAGGGCATAATGTGCACTGTGGATTCAAGGCAGTGTATGTACTGTGGAGTCAAGGCAGTGTATGTATTGTGGAGTCAGGGCAATGTGTGTAATGTGGAGTCAATATAGTGTATGTACTGTGAAGTCAGGGCAGTGTGTGTAATGTGTAGTCAAGGCAGTGTGTGTACTGTAGGGTGGGGCGTGTGTGCACTGTGGGTCAGGCAGTGTATGTGCTGTGGGTCAGGACGGTGTGTGTGTGTACTGTGGAGTCAGGGCGGTGTGTGTGTGTGCTGTGGGTCAAGGCGGTGTGTGTACAGTGGGTCAGGGCAGTGTGTGTGCTGTGGGTCAAGGCATGTATGTGCTGTAAGTCAGAGACGTGTGTGTGTGGAGTCAAGACGGTGTGTGCCTGTGGAATCAGGCAATGTGTGTGCTGGGGGTCAGGCAGTGTGTGTATTGTGGAATCAAGGCAGTGTATGTATTTTGGAGTCAGGCAGTGTGTGTATTGTGGAGTCTGGCAGTGTGTGTACTGGGGAGTTGGGCAGTGTGTGTATTCTGGAGTCAAGGGAGTGTGTGTACTTTGGGGTCAGGCAGTGTGTGTACTGTGGAGTCAGGCAATATGTGTACTGGGGAGTCAGGCAGTGTGTGTAGTGTGGAGTCAAGGCAGAGTATGTAATGTGGAGTCAGGCAGTGTGTGTACTATGGGGTCAAGGCAGTGTGTGTACTGTGGATTCAAGGCAGTGTGTGTACTTTGGAATTCAAGGGAGTGTGTGTACTGTGGATTCAAGGCAGTGTGTGCACTGTGGAGTCAGGGCAGTGTTTGTACTGTAGAGTAAAAGCAGTGTGTGTACTGTAGAGTCAAGGCAGTGTGTGTATTGTGGAGTCAAGGCAGTGTGTGTACTGTGGAGTCAAGGCATGATGTGTACTGTGGATTCAAGGCAGTGTGTGTACTGTGGAGTCTGGGCAGTGTGTGTGCTGTGGAGTCAAGGCAGTGTATGTACTGTGGAGTCAAGGCAGTGTGTGTACTGTGGAGTCAAGGCAGTGTGTGTACTGTGAAGTCAAGGCAGTGTGTGTACTGTGGAGTCAGGGCAGTGTGTGTACTGTGGAGTCAAGGCAGTGTGTGTACTGTGGAGTTAGGGCAGTGTGTGTGTGTGCTGTGGGTCAGGCAGTGTGTGTGCTGTGGGTCAGAGTTTGTGTACCGTGGAGTCAAGGCGGTGTGTGTGCTGTGGGTCAGGGCCGGTGTGTGTGTGGGTGTGGGCAGTGTAAGTAATGTGGAGTCAAGGCGGTAACATGTACTGTGGAGTCAAGACAGTGTGTGCTGTGGAGTCAGGAGCCGGTGTGTATGTGCTGTGGGGTCAGAGCCGGTGTGTGTGTGCTGTGGAGTCAAGGCAGTGATTCTGTGAGTGAGGGACGGTGTGTGTGTGTAGTAACAGGTCAGAGACGGTGTGTGTGTGCACAGGTCAGGGCAGTGTGTGTGCCTGTGGAGTCAAGGCAGTGTATGTACTGTGGAGTCAGGGCAGTGTGTGTACTGTGCAGTCAGGGCAGTGTGTGTACTGTGGAGTCAAGGCAGTGTGTGTACTTTGGAGTCATGGCAGTGTGTGTACTGTGGGATCAGGCAGTGTGTGCACTGTGGAATCAGGCAATGTGTGTACTGGGGAGTCAGGCAGTGTGTATATTGTGGAATCAAGGCAGTGTATGTATTTTGGAGTCAGGCAGTGTGTGTATTGTGGAGTCCGGCAGTGTGTGTACTGGGGAGTTGGCCAGTGTGTGTATTCTGGAGTCAAGGGAGTGTGTGTACTTTGGGGTCAGGCAGTGTGTGTACTGTGGAGTCAGGCAATGTATGTACTGGGGATTCAGGCAGTGTGTGTAGTGTGGAGTCAAGGCAGAGTATGTATTGTGGAGTCAGGCAGTGTGTGTACTATGGGGTCAAGGCAGTGTGTGTACTGTGGATTCAAGGCAGTGTGTGTACTTTGGAGTCAAGGTAGTGTGTGTACTGTGGATTCAAAGCAGTGTGTGCACTGTGGAGTCAGGGCAGTGTTTGTACTGTAGAGTAAAAGCAGTGTGTGTACTGTAGAGTCAAGGCAGTGTGTGTACTGTGGAGTCAAGGCCGTGTCTGTACTGTGGAGTCAAGGCAGTGTGTGTACTGTGGATTCAAAGCAGTGTGTGTACTGTGGAGTCTGGGCAGTGTGTGTGCTGTGGAGTCAAGGCAGTGTATGTACTGTGGAGTCAAAGCAGTGTGTGTACTGTGGAATCAGGGCAGTGTGTGTGCACAGGTCAGGAGCAGTGTATGTACTGGGGTCAAGGCGTGTGTGTGCTGTGGAGTCAAGGCAGTGAAAGTTCTGTTGGTGAGGCGGTGTGTGTGTGTGTGAGTCAGACGGTGTGTGTGGCACTGTGGGTCTCTAGCGTATTGCCAGATACCCAAAGAATGTTCTATATTACTGAGGGTATATACAAACACTTTTGTTGTCTTTAAAAGTAGGTTCTATTCTCGTACGGGAGATATTACAGAGGACACAGGAAAAGCCTGTGGGCACACCACCAGGACTCGGTCTTAACTACTTCTACATCTATCTATGTATTACTACGCGCTGGCCTATACAGATGCCAGCATTCACAAGCTGAATACATAAAGTATAAATGTGATAATTTATATACATAATATGGTGCACAATAAATAGAATATTACATAGAATTAATACATGTTCTGTAATACTTTACTATACATAATTAATAATAGTAATATAACAATATACAGCTGAAGGCACTACTTTGTGTCCATATATATCATACACCTCCCTCCCCCCTATACGCTCATAGTTTCATCTTGAGCGGACCTTTTGTTTCTGAGTCGCTCGGACCTGCGGAGTACTGGGGCAGAAACACAAGGTGGGGATGGATTTACTTTAGAGACATCAACATTAGGGGACTCAACTGGGGAGGGGTCAACACTAGGCAGCTCCACAGGTCGGAGGAAACGACGGTTCCTCCACCATACTCTACCACTAGGAAGACGCACTTGGTAGTCCCTGGACCGGCCAATACCCATAACAACCCCAACCTTGTCCCAGCGGTGAGATACCGGATCTTGAATCCTGATCTGCTGGCCGATACTCAACCTGGGAAGGGGGCGGGCATGACAGTCGTACCGAGCAGCGACATCTGCGGCTCGTTCTGCTGCACGGCGGTCACATTCTTCAGTCTTGGCCTGCCACTCTTGAGAAAAAGACTTCGGGTGGGCAGGAACACAAGACCTGAGATGATGTCCGTATAGAACCTGGGCTGGGGAGCGTCCGGTGAAGTTCGGGGTGTTGCGTAACTCCAACAAACCTCGATCGAAGTCCTCGCAGTCGATATTTCCTGAGGGTGACACCTTAAGGATCAGGTGTTTCACAGTCTTGACTGCGGCTTCAGCGTGTCCATTCGCCTGGGGGTAGTGGGGCGAGGTCACGACATGACGGACTCCCCAACGGTCCATGAAGTCCCGGAACTCGTGGCTGGTGAACTGGGGTCCTCCATCAGTCCTGAGGCGGAGGGGAACACCAACTTCTCTGAAGTAATGCCTGAAGCTCCGGATGGTAGCAGTAGCCGTTGTATCACTACCACAGGGGACGACAACAGGCCATCCAGACAGTCGGTCGGCAATGACGAGGAAGGACTTCCCTGCAACTGCAAAGAAATCGGCCGACACAGACTCGAAGGGTCTTGAAGGGTTATCGTCGCACATTAAAGGTTCCTGTTGCTGGCTAGGTTGCAGAATCTGGCACGGTTCACAGGCACGGACGGTACTTGCAATGTCCGCGTTGATTCCGGGCCAAAATACAGTCTGCTTCGCCCGTCGCTTGGTGGCCTCCACTCCTCGATGGCTGTCGTGAAGGCGGGCCAAGGTACGGCGGCGTAGGGCAGCAGGAATAACTACTCGTGGACCATACAAGACGAGGTCTCCATCACAATAGAGGTCCTCGCGTATTTTCCAGTACGGGAGTAGCGATTCATGAAGGTCGTATCGGGTAGATGGAAATCCCTGAGACACACAGTCGACGAGCCGGATGTAGGAAGGGTCGGCCCGGGCTGCGGTGCGGAGATCTTCAAGAGTCTTGTCTGCATCCGGTGCTGTAGACTCTTCTGATGTGAAGACGGCCTTCAATGAAATAGGTTTAGGGAATTCCTTGGAAATAATGGCCAACCCCTGACAATGGCCATATGATAAGAGCGGAGTCGGGATACCATTATGAACATCAATCCGGGCTGAGCAAGACTGCTTACCAAAGGTAAGGGTAGCCCAGAAAGATCCCAAAGCTGGAGCCATCTTGGAACCATCAGCTGTCAGTTTCGTTGTCTGAGGAGGGGGCTGTAGGTTGCTCCGGGGTATTCCCAAACTTGCTAAATGTTGTGGACCAATTACTGAGACGTCAGCACCGGTGTCAGGTAACATCTGAAGACTGGATGACGAGTTACCGTAAGAAATGACGACATTGATGTGCTGGGGCGTCGTGTCTGTGGAACTACGTACACGACGGCAGGAACGACTGGACACAGCGTCTTGATGCTTGCCAGAAGGAGGGGGCGCGCCAGCACTACCTGAGGATGACTTCTTGGATCCTAGGTGGTGTCCTTTATGTGTCTTCTTACGACAACATTTGTCATAATGGCCCACACGACCACAAAGTCTACACTGAACTTTGCTAGCAGGGCACTTGACTGTGTAAGCCCAGTGACCCTGGCGGTCGCAACTTCTGCACACGCTTTTAGCAGCTGGGCACTGGGAGGCATTATGCTGTCTCGCACAGCTGTTACACAAAGCTGCTGCTGAAGGTGTAGCTGGAGGGTGAGGGGTGGGGTTACCTTGCTGCTTCTTACCCTTTCTGTAGGAAGACACTGCCCTCACCTGGTCAGGTTGTGAGCGTAAAGCTGAAGTCGCACACCTGGCGGCCTCGTACGCTCGACATTTCGTAACAACATCTTGAAGGGAGGAAGTGGGGTCGAGGGAAATGAGACGCTGAACTAGCTCTTCATCTCGGACACCCGTTAAGATAATTGTCTTAAGTTGTGTCTCTTCACAGACTTGAGAATGTCCGGGACAAACATCAACTTCCTCTGAACACCTTTTGAGCCTTACAAAAAACGCGTCAAAAGATTCTCCCTCAAGCTGTTTACATTGGAGGAGTTGTCTTCTCCTGAGTGCTTCGTTGCGCTGTCCCTTGACGTGTTCCTGCAACTTGTCGAGCACGGCCTCTACCGTCAGAGTTGTCGTAGGAGGCACTTGAAGTGTGTGCTCGAGAGTACGTTGTGTCTCTAAGGACAAGCACATACGAAGCTGGATCATTTGTTTCGGCTGTGATAAACTGGACAAGTCAACCATTGTTGCGTAGTCTTGCCAACGTCGACGCCATTCCCGAAACATCTGATAAGAAGCGTCAGACATCAGAGAGGGAGGCGTCTGTACAGCAGCCTTTTGAGGTGTTGTTCCGACTCTGGAAAATGAGGTACCAGTACCTCTAGTCGCATCAACATCAGTTGTAGCAGACGAATCTTGTACGGTAGAACGTTGTGGGGAGGCTAACAGAGAAATCAAAGCTTCAAATCTGGCTTGATCCTCCTGTCTTCTAAGGTCATCCTCACGTCTACGTATGTCTTCGAGTTCTCTGCGTGTTTGTTCCTCTTTGTGGCGTCGTCTTTCAGACTCTTTGTACCTAATTTCTTCCTCTTCTCTCCTTGCAATATCGTCCCGGCGTCGAGAAGTTTCCATCCACTTTATCAGTTGAAGGAGATCTGTGGACGCATGCATCGCAGGAGAGCTGGCTCGCGATGAGCGAGGAGATTCTGTGGGTGATTGGGCACTGTCACCGTGGGGAGAGTGGGTGGGTGGGGAGAGATCTCCCACACTAAAACTCGTAACCCCATCGTCCAGGGTATCGTTATGATCCCTGTGAGACATGCCGACTGCTTCTGTACTCTATCTGTGCAAAAGACCGGGTCAGCCCCTCGTAATCTATGCACAGAATTACAGAAGTTTACAGTAAGTCACCAGAAATATAGGGTGAATGCGTGTGTGTGTGTGTGTGTGTGTCTGGCGGGAGGGGAGAGACTTGGCGCGCTGCCAGACGTAGGAGCGGGTGGGCAGCGTCGAGCGCGGGTTCCTCAGTCACCCTCAGACCAGAGACGGGAGAGAACGTACTGTGGGGCTGCTCCCTTGGTCATCTGACCGCAACTTGCACAGACAATTATGATTAAAATACACAGCACAGCACTTCACAAAACACTTCACTTCACAGCACAGCACTGTACACAGCATAGCACTTCACAACACTGTAAGTCCAGAGGCTTGTAGTAGTCTTGCTGTCGGCTGAAGTGGAAGAGACGCCATAAACAGAGTCCGGGCGGGAAGGCTTGGTCCGCTGAATCTCACTGAGAAATAATCACTGCGCCATCTAGCGTATTGCCAGATACCCAAAGAATGTTCTATACTACTGAGGGTATATACAAACACTTTTGTTGTCTTTAAAAGTAGGTTCTATTCTCGTACGGGAGATAATACAGTCGGACACAGGAAAAGCCTGTGGGCACACCACCAGGACTCAGTCTTAACTACCTCTACATCTATCTATGTATTACTACGCGCTGGCCTATACAGATGCCAGCATTCACAAGCTGAATACATAAAGTATAAATGTGATAATTTATATACATAATATGGTGCACAATAAATAGAATATTACATAGAATTAATACATGTTCTGTAATACTTTACTATACATAATTAATAATAGTAATATAACAATATACAGCTGAAGGCACTACTTTGTGTCCATATATATCATATATATATATATATATATATATATATATATATATATATATATATATATATATATATATATATATATATACATGTATACATATATATATATATACATATATATACATATACATACATATACATATACATATATATACATATATATACATATACATACATATACATATACATACATATACATACATATACATACATATACATACATATACATATATATACATATACATATATATATATACATATACATATATATATACATATACATATATATACATATATATACATATATATATACATATATACATATTATATCGATTTCTTACATCCGTACCAGAGCCGTAGCAAGCCTTGGTGACGCCCTGGACAGATCCCACCGCAAGTAATGATTGATTAATGAAGTTATAATTGATAAGAATTTCATACCGCAAGTAAAAGTGACCGGAAATCAAAACACCATTCTGGATAATATCCGTTAGCGATATAAAACAATATTGTCCCTAGGATATAGATACGACATTTTCAATGGATTCGTTGAGAAAGTAAGCTCATATATAAATAATATAGGTATTAATACTTCAAATGCAATGTTGGAGGCCCCCCCCCCCCAAGCTCTGCCCCTGATCCGTATTGTACCCCACCCATGGGAGCAAAGACTACACTCCCTTCCTTTAAATCATCACTTAAAAAATATCTATTGTCTAAATATTAATATTTCTTGCAATACGTAATATATATATACCTGCTTTTATTGTGCCATCAAAACCGTTTTATCGGAAATTATCATGTAATTAGATAAGAAATTACCATTGTAATAAATAAATTTGCCAACTAAACATAATCCTGACAGCTCTGTCCTCCTGCTCAACCTTAATACTGCACAACCCATGTTGTACTGCTTCCCCATTATATTTATTTTTTTCAATTCTACTGTAATTTACGTATATACTTATAATTCCAGATGTTGCTAAATGTAACATGACACTTCCTTGAGATAAATGTACAGCATATATAAGGTGCCTACAGGAGATCTCAGGTTCTCAACTGGCTCAGCCATGTTAATATTGTTACTAATATCCACTCTGTATCTGTGTTTTTCTGGCTAAATAAACTGTTTCAGTTCAATTCAATCCTCTTCGCCACTGATCGGTCTGTTAGCCGCTTGGGTGACCGGTCATGTCTCTCCGAGGTCCTGGACATATACGGTCTCCATAATGTACCGCAACATACGCAGTGTCAGAAGGGTATTGAAACTAATCTGAGCTTGAGTAAGTCTACCGGTCAACACCAGCAGGGAGGGTATTGTAATCAATATGTGCATGAGTTAGCCCACTACTCAACATCAAGAAGGATGTTGTAATCACCCTGTGTGTATGGTTAACTCGTCAATCAACTTGAGGAAGGGTATAGTAATCAGTCTGTGTGAGTTAGTCCGTCATTAGCCTCAGGAGGTCAAGGTCAGCGCTGTGACAATAATCTTTTCTCCTACACTATATTAACCCGGTGCTACTTCCTCCCGCAGCCCGAAATTAAGTTGGCTCTTTTTGCTAATTTCATTAACATTCCTTTCAAGAATATGCAAATGAGGAAGAAGAAATTTACTCTGGCGTATTTCTGGTTCCAGTAGGAGAAGGAAGAGGAGGAGAATGAGGAGGTGGAAGAGGAATAGGAAAAAGAAGAGGAATGTGAGGAGGAAGGAAATGGAGGGAGGAAGAGGAGTAGGTTTAAGAGGCAGCTTCGTGAACGCCGTCGCCTGCATAATGAATTACTTTCACCTAAAATGACTGATTTTGCCCTCTCTCTCTCTCTAGCTTTCCATCTGGTTGTCTCTGTCTCCTCTCTTTCCTTGTCTTTATCTCTTTCTCTCTATTTGTTAATCTTTCTTTCTGTCTTGTATCTCTCTTTTTTCCTCTGGGTCTTCCTCTTTTTTTTTACTCTTAAAATAATACTCTACTGCTACAACTACTACCTCATTGTCTTATTATTATTATTTATATTATTATTATTATTATTTCTAACATTACAACTTTTATTATTTCTCATTTTATCAATATTATACTGGTGTAATTTTTTATTCATTAATATTTAAAGTATTAAAATAAGAGACCAGCGCTCGTCAGAAGACTCTGATGAATATTTTTTTCATTGAATTTTACCTGACAAGTTACAGGCAAGTTAAATGACTCAGTTAGGAAGAAATAATTAATATTACGAACCTTTGATAATCCATTTTTATACCGTAGAATAAGTGAATGTGTAAATGCATTAAGAAGAAACATTGAACTTAAGAATATGTGAGAATCTATCGTTGTATCGTTAAGTGGCCCAGTTAGAAGCGTTCTTACATCATCAGATAGTAGAAAAAAAAAACATCACTTAATCGTTAAAGTAAGCGAGTTAAGTTCCTCTAATCACATCGCTGACAATTAGTTACAACGATCGTTTAAAACACCGAATGAAAAGGTCATTAAAACAGCTATTAAACCCCGCTTGAATGTGTTTCCGATCACGGCAGTGTGTGTGTGTGTGTGTGTTTTCTTTCAGCCTGCCTCTGGTTCAGCCACATCTCCACCATCCTTCCAGCTTAACGGTACTACCCTCTCCAATGTTACCCACTTTCGGTATCAATGCTCCCACCTGTCCACCACCGCGGACATCGATGAAGAGATTCAACATCGGATCAGATGTGCATCTCAAGCCTTTGACAGACTCCGAAACCGTGTTTTCAGCTGTCGGGAGCTGAACATATCTACGAAGTTACACATATGAGTATATCGAACAGTGGTCCTCCCCACCCTGCTATATGGCAGCGAGACATGTATCACATACAGGAGGCACCTCAAGGCACTTGAAAACTTTCACCAATGTAGTCTACGTTCCATCCTCCGAGTTCGCCAGGAAGACAAGAGAACAAATGTCAGTATTCTTGCTGATACCAACTGCAGGAGCATCGAGGCTACCTTAATTATCCATGAACAACAATGGTTTTAAATTAGACCAATTTAGATTTAGGCGCGAGATAGGTAAACATTGGTTTGGAAATAGAGTAGTGGATGAGTGGAACACGTTATCAAACATCATCATTAACTCGAATACGCAGGGTAACTTCAAACATAGGTTGGATGGATATATGAGCGATAGGGGTTGGGTGTAAATGGGACTGCCCAGTATGGGCCAATAGGCCCGCTGGACTGGCCATGTTACCCGCATGGGAGACAGTAGATTGCCAAAGCAGCTACTTTACAGTAACCTAACGAATAGTAAACGTAACGCCGGCGGGCAACTGAAAAGGTATGAGGATAGTCTTAAGACAAACCTGAAAAAGTACCAAATTGACGCCCTCACCTGGGAGCCGATTACTCCACACCGTCAAGCTTGGAGGGGCACCACACAAGGTGGTGTCAGTTCTTTCGAGCTAGACGACTGTATAGCGAGGCAGACAAGCACCAACGTCTGAAAGACGCTGCCGCCGCCCCTCCCGCACTAGATGCAGCCCTCCACATGTTAAACATCTGTGAACGATCCTGCTGGTCGAGTATCGGCTTCTTTAGTCACCTCAGAACCCACCAACGTAGGTAACATCCTTAATAACCCATATCATTGTATCATAGCTGGATGATCCGTCATACTCCATCCCGAGTGACAACAAAGTAGTAGTGTGTGTGTGTGTGTGTGTGTGTGTGTTTGTTTCTTATTCATGTCAGTTGTTCCAAGGGTGCCTTTAGTGACG
>NW_024727487.1:0-7123 GCF_018991925.1 Homarus americanus
TTACAGCCACTTATTGACGGTACAGTTACAGCCACTTATTGACGGTGCAGTTACAGCCACTTATTGACGGTACAGTTACAGCCACTTATTGACGGTGCAGTTACAGCCACTTATTGACGGTACAGTTACAGTCCAAACTTCTTGTACACTTGGGGGCGGTTGACAACATGTGAACGCTGCTTGCATTATAAATTGTCAGAATAAAAAACTAAAAAAAAAATCCGATACTAAGAAAAAACTGAGTAAATTAATGTTAAAATATCAATCTACCTTACCTACATCACCTCCTTAAGTAGATGGTATATTATCCAGCATGTCCAGGGAATACCCGAGGCACCGACTCTATTCAGATATAGTGAAGAAAACAAATTAAGTGAGATAGTAGTGACTAGTAACGATGTTAGTAAGCAAATAGACAGACTAAAGCCTAATAAGTCATCTGGTCCCGATGAGATATTTGCCAGAGTATTAAAGGAATGTAAGGAAGAGCTTAGTATGCCCTTAGCAAAGTTGTTTAACATGTCATTAAAAACAGGTGTAGTACCAGAATCCTGGAGGATAGCGAATGTAATACCGATTTTCAAGAAGGGGGATAGATCACTATCCTCTAACTACCGCCCAATCAGTCTAACATCAATAGTAGGCAAATTACTGGAAGCAATCATTTCAAACTCTATTCGAAATCACCTGGAGAAGCACCAATTGATCAATGATTCCCAGCACTGCTTCACAAGCGGACGTTCTTGCCTAACTAATCTATTAACATTCTTTTCATCAGTTTTCGAATCGGTGGACGAGGGGCACAATTATGATGTGGTTTATCTCGACTTTAGCAATGCCTTCGACAGAGTCCCCCACGAAAGACTAATTAGAAAGGTAAAAGCTCATGGCATCAAAGGTGACATCCTTAAATGGATTAGGGCGTGGTTACAGGACAGGAAACAGCGAGTGAGCATTAACGGCACTAAGTCCCATTGGAGCAACGTCACAAGTGGAGTTCCCCAAGGCTCAGTACTTGGACCACTATTATTTATTATATACATAAACAGATATCGGCATTTGACAGCAACATAAGTAGAGATTTGCTGATGACACTAAAATAGGACGTGTTATCAAAATCAGGCGAGGACTCAGCAACGACTACAGGGAAGATCTAAAGGCAGATTTTTCGAATGGTCACCGAAAAATGGCGGAGTAAAATTCAACGTCTGCGTGTAAAAATGCAGCTGTGAGGCTCTTAGAAACCCAGGTTTGAATGAACAACGATGCCATAGAGAAATCCGACTGCGAGAGATATTTAGGAGTAATGATAAGTAGGAACCTTAAGCCAAGTAAACAATGTGTTTTTGCTCGTAACAAGGCTAATAAAGTACTTGGGTTCATACAAAGGAGTGTTAGTTACAAGACTAGCGAGGCCATCCTAAAACTGTATCTTGCTCTTGTGAGACCACACCTGGATTACGCAGTTCAGTTCTTGTCACCGTATTACAGAATGGATATAGAATCCTTGGAAAGAATTCAGAGGAGAATGACAAGACTAATCCCGGGCATTAGGAACCTTGAGTATAGAGACAGGTTAAAGCTTCTTAATTTGCACTCCCTTGAGAGACGTAGAGCGAGGGGCAACCTGATAGAGGTGTATAAGTGGAAGGCAGGGCTAAACAAAGGTGACATTACAAAGGTACTCAAACTATCCAACCAGGAGCGAACTCGTAACAATGGTTTTAAATTAGACAAATTTAGATTTAGGCGTGAAATAGGTAAACACTGGTTTGGAAACAGAGTAGTGGATGAATGAAACAAGTTACCAAATATCATCATTAACTCGAATACGCTGAATTGCTTCAAACAGGTTGGATGTTCTTATGAGCAATAGGGGTTGGGTGTAAACGGGACTGCCCAGTATGGGCCAATAGGCCCGCTGCAGTTTCCTCCATTCTTATGTTCTTATGTTCTTATGTATTGTCTAAAATAATACAGTATAATTGGTTATTTTACTTCAATTATGACCTTGTGTGATAATAGGACATAGTACCATAATAAACCTTTTCTCGAACTGTTAAATAACTCAACAAAAATAATAATAATCCATTCTAAACAACGGATTATCAGACGTAGATGTCATAATTCAGCTCATCATAATTATCCATACACTCTCGTGTATAAATTCCACCGTCAAAATTTGTATTGTCGGAAGAAGTTTTACTGTCTGAATGTCTGTCTAATTCTACAAAAACTCTCCGTTAGTATCCGTCTATTTCCTCTGTTACCTCATCACTTAAGAGTATTACAAAATATTACCACTGACTGTAACACCTGATGTGCAATGTGCATACTCATATTTATAATCCTGTGTATTTTGTAACTGAAAGAAAATACAGGTACAGGAATATTTAGTTACTCTTGCGGTATACAAAATCATACATCTATCTATCTATCTATCTACTGCATCTATCTATCTATCTATCTATCTACTGTATTTATCTATTTATATCAATTTTATTAACTCACCTGTACCATTAATCATCAGTATATTTATCTTAATCTTCTTCCCATTTTGATTTATTCCTCTTAACAATGTATGTATCTACACCCACAAACATACCTACTATCCACTCCCAAACACCCACAAACAAACCTACTATCCACTCCCTACACCCACAAACATACCTACTATCCACGCCCTACACCCACAAACAAACCAACTATCCACGCCCTACACCCACAAACAAACCTACTATCCACGCCCTACACCCACAAACAAACCTACTATCCACGCCCTACACCCACAAACAAACCTACTATCCACGCTCTACACCCACAAACAAACCTACTATCCACGCTCTACATCCACAAACAAATCTACTATCCACGCCCTACCCTCACAAACAAACCTACTATCCACGCCCAACACCCACAAACAAACCTACTATCCACGCCCCAAACCCATAAACAAACCTACTATCCACGCCCTACACCCACAAGTAACCATTGATCTACCTCCTGCCCCAAACAAACTACCATCCATGCCTACAAACAAAATCCACAGATCCACGCCTCCCACACCCACAAACAAATCCCCACTATCCACGCCCCACCCCACAAACCACAACTATCCACCTCCACACCAACAAACAAAATCAATATCCACACCCACAAACAAACCTACTATCCACGCCTCACACCCACAAACAAACCTACTATCCACGCCCCACGCCCACAAACAAACCTACTATCCACGCCCCAGACCCACAAACATCAAACCGCCTATTATTCGGCTCTCATGCCCAAAACAAACCTAGCCACTACTGCCCTGCACCAAACAAAAACCCAAGCCCATCCACGCCCCACACCCACAAACAAACCCACTATCCACGCCCCACACCCACAAACAAACCTACTATCCACGCCCCACACCCACAAACAAACCTACTATCCACGCCCTACACCCACAAACAAACCTACTATCCACGCCCTACACCCACAAACAAACCTACTATCCACGCCCTACACCCACAAACAAACCTACTATCCACGCCCTACACCCACAAACAAACCCATTAGAATATTCAATGCCCTTCCCACACCTGCACAAACAAACCTACTATCCACGTTCTACACCCACAAACACACACTACCCACCACCTACACCCACAATAGAGTAAAGGAGGAATACAGAGTGTACTTACTCAGGGTAGCCATACCACTCTGGGTGGTTGATCCTTAGTGCAGCTGGAAAGAGAAACATTATAAGTGGGTCATTCTATTCCTCGTGTGATGGATGGAAGGATGGTTGGATGGATGGATGGATGGATGGATGGGAGACTGAATGGGAGGATAGATGGGTAGATGGGTGACTGAATGGGATGAGAGATGGGTAGGTGGGTGAATCGGTGGATGGATAAACAGCTAACTGGATGAATGGACATATGGACTTGGATGGCATATTTGGATGTAAAACCCTACGATATGAAGAACATTTTGGACGTATAAAACCATGACAATTAACACCATTTTGGACTTACATCACAGGAAACAGGTAAAACATTTCTGTGATCGTCCTTCAATAATTCCATACGCCAACCTTACCTGCATTTATCTCAATTACAGTATAAAATTTTAGTGTTAATTTCAGCATCGGAATCAATCAATCAATCTCTCTCTCTCAAGATGGAAAATTTCATGACGTAAAATCCGATGAAAACTCGACCCTGTTTATACGTGTTGCTTCGAGGTTTTGTTTTCACGTTAACCTCATGTTTCGTTTCGATAAATGACACATATCACAGGAGGTGAACTACAAACTGAACTTTGACCTGACACCAACGACCGACCGACGGAAGATGGGGCTTCGGGTTTAGTTGTATCCCATTTGAGAGTTTTATGAATGTGAAGCCCCGAATTAGTCAACAAACCCTACAGCTCAATTTGGATTCGAACTTGTGCATCTTGTTCTTGAATCAGAACCTTATCTCACACATATATAGGGGTTAGGTTAGGTTGGGTTGGGTTAGGTTGGGTTAGGTTGGGTTGGGTTAGGTTATGTAATAGGCCCCTGTCTCATCAACAGAACGTATTATATAAATGGGTCAATACATCTGATATTATATTCAGATTCACCACCCTGTAACTTTCCACTGTCTATGAGTAAGACATGAGATTGACACGTGAGCGGGCAACTTACCCAAGAGGGCGAGACCCATAGCTCAGCATTCCTGTAAGCACGCACTGCGATGCCCCTGAGCTTCAGTAGCTCACCTCAAGTCATATCGTAAGGACGTGACCTAACGTTTATCATACATAAACGCCGTCCCTTTCTCATTCACTCCTAGACAGTGAGACTTACGGTTGATATACACTCAGGAATTATATCTACAACCTTTTATAATAAAACAAAGGAACTACCGTTTGGGTTTTCGTTACTTAAAACCCAAATATAAATATGTGTGAACGGACTGGTTAATTGGACAAGCAGCCGATTCATATAGGTGGCAGCGGTGTGTACGGATTCTTCAAACTGGTAGTCGTATCATCCGTCTGTGTCTTGTGAAAAACAGGAAACCACACAGCAGTGACGCGTTACATAATCCGAGTGTTTAAAACTATATCCCTTATTGAGACGATATGTAGTGAGCGCTCCTTATCTCTGTCACATACAAATACGTGCAGAATTCGTAATATACAAATATTACAGCCTGTTGGTACATATCCAGATTGAGCCGGTTGAGATAGACTCCACTCAGCATTCCCTAGATATTACAGTGTTGCAGTGTTGAACAACAGTTTCGTAACCTGGAATTCAATTGGAATTTCACTAGCAGCTGAGCAGTATTGTTGTGTCGTCAGCGCGAATTACGAATTCCGGTGTCATCATACAGATCTCCATATATACGTGGTCTGTGAAGAATTGGCACACGGCAGTTTTCGCCAGCGAACGACCAGTGTGATAACCAATCATCTGTTTTCTGATCGCCGGAGGAGGAACTCACCTAAATCAAGTGGACTCGTCTCTCACCAAAGCAGAAGCGTCATCTCGTTGCCAAGGAAACCAGCAGCAGCGCGCACATCCTAGGGAGAGGCAACGCCCACACCCCACCCACCACTCCACTCAGAACTTTTGAAGGATTCACATTTTCTATACAAACGTACTACTCTGTATAAATAGGTATTTAAATTACATAGTTTTACACACATGAACACGTTCGAGAGATATCTTCACACCCATAGGTTCGTCGGATAGGATTATTTCAATGATAAAGTGTCGAATGTAAGATTAATGTATTGAAATCCTATAATTTACAGTAGTTTGTAAGTGTCTGTCTTCTTATTGATAGTTTAAAAATTAACTACAATTAATATTCATTTGTCTTGTAAATGAGAGGCAAGTGATCTACTTATTGTTAAGTATTCATTGACCCAAGGGGGCTAATAGATAATTTCTAAGTTTCCCATGTCTAATGTAGATGAAATCGAACGCCTAGCGCAACTATTTGCTGATAACCAGCTCATCAATGATCAAGCCCAGACTGACATAGATTTTGAGTATGGAACACAGTTAAATGAGTCGGTAGGAAGTAGTGAGAAAGTTATAGACGAATCATTTGACGACTTAAACCGTCGCACCCTACGGTCTGGTAATCACTATAGTACCTCACCTAAGTATACTAAAGCAGTTACCCCTGTTACAGGTGATAGTGTGTCTGTTGCTAAATCGGTAACAACCTTATTAACCCAGCCTTCTGTTAAGAGTAAGAATACTAACTCGCTTAATAACACTAAAATGACATCTTCTAACCCTCACACCCTACTAACACACCTACAGCTGATACTGTTATTAATATCATGCAGCGCGGCGAATGTTCGAAATTTCACGGGACAAGACGATTATAGGGTCGCACATTTTATTCGTGCATGTGAAGATAGGATGCTTTATAGTCACATAACGACTGACGAAGATAAGAAAGCATATGTACGTTCCCATATAACGCAGGGTTCCTATGCAGGCAGTCGTTTAAATGCGTTTGGTTTACAAAGCCCTGACTATGAAAAGTTCAAGCGAACGCTAATTGGGATTATTGGGGGTAGGTCACAGCTGGGCCAGCCGTCACAGATGCCACAGATGCCTCACTCTCAGACTCCTTATGCGACACACTTAGCTTCGATCGCTCCTCCCCGCCTAACATATAAACAGAAAACATCGTTACGATGCGCACATTGTAATAAACGTGGCCACGTAATGGAAGATTGTTTTCAGCTCCGAGGTAATAGTGCAAATAAAGCCACACCCGGTGCAGAGCCATTCTCAAGGTCAAACAGAGAGGTAGCAAAAGCAGCACCTCCTCCTCCTACCCAGACAGCGCGCAAATGGTGCGCTCTTCACAAATCGACATCTCATAGTTCACATGAGTGCGATATACTAATAAAAGCTAGGGGAGTGGACCTAAGTGAAACGGAGGTGTCGTATAGGCGCAAGCAGAAACGTCCCCAGGACAAGTCATCGGGGGAAGACCAGCGCACACCACAGCAAGGAGAGGGATAGATAGGGTAATTCCCACCCCTCCTCACAGCACTTCTATAGCGGCCTCATTAATAGCAGCGCTTAGAAAAGTGGAAGTGTTGTCAG
>NW_024727488.1:0-17906 GCF_018991925.1 Homarus americanus
TATTCACTTAACAAAAAAAATCATCTTTCTTTCAGTAACGACAAAAGATTCCGTTCAGCAGAAGTAGAAAACAGGGAGATGGTTTTAGAGGAAGAATTTATGACGTTTAATGAGGATTATTACGTCGAAATCAATCCCCGACGAGATTAACTATTCCTCGTCATTTATTTCCCCCCCACCATAAACGTTTGATCTCAACACTAAGAGCCTCGTTAAACGTTACTTTCCCGCCCTCGTTATAAACACACCTCACCCCGACTACATTATTCTCGCTGAGGTCGCTTGAAGAATTCCCTCTACTTAAAATCCCCTTTCTCTCCAATCATTTCCATGGGCTGGCAAATTACTCGCAGAAGTGGCTTGGTTGCACCGCCTGGGGGCCTCTCACTCACACCTGGACCCCCACATTCTGGTCACCACCCTCACCCTCTCCTTCATGATACATCACGGAGGAGAAACCACCCATTAACTCGTTCTGGGGATAAGAGTCGTGCCAATTAAGCAGGAACTAATAAGTGCCAGTAGCCGCTTAGCTCAAATATATTGGGTGGTGTTAAGGGAGTTAGACATAGCATGATCATCCAGCGTACGTCTTTCTCTCAGTGGTCATGATGCCCTCTGGCCCCTGCACGCACTCGCACGCCCCTCCTCCTTCCGCTACACGTTTCTCAGCGACGATGACACGCTCAGGTAATCTAAAGGAGTATATTTTCACGAGTAAGGGACGTTGAGACACTGAAGGCTGGCAGACACAACTAGCCCGTGTGACGACAGACGAGGAGGTGAACCCGTGTTTGTTGACGATAGCGGGGGGTCGAGATGGTGCACTACTGCGGGCGTGCAAAAAAAAAAAAAGTACAAAAGCGCAAAAACGTCGGATAGGCATTCTTTTGTTTTAAATTAACTTGTTATTCGTCACAAAAACTCGACCAGTGCGTTTGCAAAGTTTACTGGTGGTTTGGTTGATGTATGTGATAACGGGGAGGAGTTACGGCGAGGGGTCATCTAACAAAGAACTTATCATGGCGGCCGTGATGTTAGAGTCTCAAGTCATACTTCATGTGAGTTAAACCTGCACCTTGAAACTCACTCCTGTTATTTGCTATAATTATATCGAGTATTCGGTATTTACGAGGGCTGTATTTGTTCAAGTTGTGTGTGTATAATTAGAGGTAATTTGCAGTAGTGTATACAGCTGGGAGGTCTAGAGACAGGTATGTTCTCTCTCCCTCCCATGATAACATTCCACAGTGGATTATCTTCGCCTCTTACTTCAGGCCACACGTGGTCACCTACCTACCTACCTACCTACCTGGTCCGACTAGCATGCTCGCTACATCAAATTCTACATCGTTATCTATGTCATCTGGGTGATGTGTTTGTCCTAATATGTCCCGGAGTGGTGGTCGTAATGTCACTTGTTGCTTCTGGGTAAATACTTCCAGATTATCCACAGCGTTCATCTCAACACACCGACGAGTCTTACAGCTGGGTACAAGAGATGGGGGAGAGGGATGGTGGTCTTGTTTCACTTCCACACCTTTGAAGGGGAGTCACTTGAAGAAGACATACACTCATCAGGACTGTATAAACTGTCAGTAAATGAAAAATAACACCGCCATGATTTCCATTTTATAAGCTGGCAAGTGTTCTGCTCTGGCGGGTATTGAGGGGGAGGAGTTGTATAAAAGTTTTTGTTTTGGGTGTTGTGATGAACGCGTCTGAGGAACCCGACCACGTACCCTCATACATCCTTGTTTATGCCGATCTGTTGCTGTTTATTGTCCTGGATTACTGGCCTGGGTCGAGGCGTCCCATCATTACCGCGAGCTCTTGTTGCTCTTGGTATCTGTCTATTGAGGATAATGAAGGTTTTGCATGTACGCGATTATTATTTTATTCTTGGTTATTTTCAGTTATTTTGACCTTGAGATTATAGGTGAATTATAAGGTTACAGGTAGATACACTACTCTTGTTATATACCTGGAAAGGGTCAGCTAATATATCACCATATTAAACGAGGTATCTTTGGTTTGCATACGTAAGTGCCCGGTAGGTGGAGCTGACCAAAGCCACGGACAAGGAACACGAGAACAAAGATAATAACACGAGAACAAGTTTAAATGCTATTAAAGTTCAATCAAGAGAGACCCTGAGGAAGCAATGTAAACCCCCCCCCCCAAAAAAAAAAAGAATTATTATCAAAATCTGTTTATTTACACAACCTAAGCATTTTCTGGCTCATAAGAGGACCAATGTAAATGTAAGTAGATGCCAACTACTTCTAAATTACTTAGATCATTGTGTGAAAACGTGTTCCCATCTCGCCATCATTGAAATCATATGTTTATTACAATAGCACTACTAAGTATAACCTTCTTGTAGACAATTGATACCTGAGTTATCCCTTTATCTATCTCTCTCTCTCTCTCTCTCTCACACACACACACACACATCTGATATATTCACTCTTACTTGCATCTACGGAAATACCTGCCATTATGTTCTCAGGTACAATTATCGTTACTACTAAAGCTACTACTATTACTACTACTGCTACTTTTGTTACTGTTGCTGTTACTGGTATTGGAATTTGTACTGTTACTGTACTACTACTACCACTGATATTGTTTATTTCAGCTGTTTTATTTTATTTTATCAGGTCTTTGGTATATTTAATGTTATCGCTGAGGATCTATTTGTTGACAGTCGCCCTTCTTTTGTTTATTGTGGGATATTGTGGCGTCTATAGACTTTAGGGTGAAGTGGGATCAAATTCTGTTCGGTGGCTTGTGGTATAGTGCGTCAGAGGAGTTTAAAGTGAAGGATGGTTTAAAAATGTTAGTCTTGCGGTCATCGTACTCAAAGGGTTAAAGCTATCGTACTCAAGAGGTTAAAGTCATCGTACTCAAGGGGTTAAAGTCATCGTACTCAAAGGGTTTAAGGCATCGTACTCAAGAAGTTTAAATCATTGTACTCACGGGGGTTAAAATAATCGTACTCCAATACTACAAATAAAACAATGACTCATACTAGACACCCATACACTTGACTCATACTCATTACACTTTAAACAACACCCCAAAAAAACGTAAAAGTCACTCGTGAACTCAACACTCACACACTCCTTTCATCACACGCCAACAAGTGGATTCACTCACAATAAATCACGTTAGTTACAGGAATAGCAAGCCATCATCATTATCATCATCATTATCATCATCATCATCATCATTGTCTTACTGCCTTTTCCACATATGCGAGTGTGGGTTAGTCGTGATTACCCATACTGGCAAGGCGAGGTTAGGTGATCAAAGAGTAACCCTTAACACAAAATAAATCTCTTGAGGCCTATAACAACACACACACACACACACACACACAGAGCAACAGAGACATTGATCACCAGACAGGACCACCCAAGACACGAGAGGTAGGTATTTAATTCCCAGCATCAGTCCGGCAAAACATCTACTGTACCTTCCCGACTACCTGTGTAACCCTTCCTCCTGTTCCACACACACACACATACACACACACACACACACACACACACACACACACACACACACACACACACACACACACACACACACACACACACACACACACACTCTGACACCATCGTAATTTCAAGTCATAGGAAAGGGAGAAAAAGAGAGTTTGTTAGAGTTCTCAGTTCCGGACAACAAAAGTTTATTATTAATCCTACTGACTTGTGCACGTCACGCTCTGAATTAATCTCTCTCTCTCTCTCTCTCTCTCTCTCTCATAAGCGACCGAATATCGTGAATAAGTCAATTTACGGTGTGTGTGTGTGTGTGTAATTTGAGCTTTATTCGTCTTTATCATGATGATTAAATACTCCTCCCAATTGAAAAAAAAAGATGAGTTGATGATTTAAGCTGACTGTGTACCGTACCTGGCCAGGTGGGTGACGGCAGCTCACTAAGTCAAAATGTATGAGGTATTTCCCCGTCCTACACCAAGCTGCCTTAACTCTACGCTGGTGAAAAATTTGGCGCTTCGAATTATGCAAACCAGAGGTCAAATATTGGCTCAGCTGCTCCGATTCTGCGACATTTCCTCTGATTTATGGAACATTATTGACCATTTCATGCCCTCCCCCCCCCCTCCTGCTGCTGCTCTCAATTTACGAAGAGGAGATTCTAATTTCTTCACTTTGTATTTTTTTTTATCTATTTACCTTTACTTTTTGTACCTTGATCCGTTTATTGTCTCTTGAATATAAAACACTTAACGTTTCTTATTCATTTCACATTCTGCGTTTTATATTTTGTTCACAATGTTTATATTTTCTCTTCTAATCAGTGTTTGTATCTTTTTCTGACCTTGGTGTTCATTCCTGCTCTTTTTCTGACCTTGGTGTTCATTCCTGCTCTTTTTCTGACCTTGGTGTTCATTCCTGCTCTTTTTCTGACCTTGGTGTTCATTCCTGCTCTTTTTCTGACCTTGGTGTTCATTCCTGCTCTTTTTCTGACCTTGGTGTTCATTCCTGCTCTTTTTCTGACCTTGGTGTTCATTCCTGCTCTTTTTCTGACCTTGGTGTTCATTCCTGCTCTTTTTCTGACCTTGGTGTTCATTCCTGCTCTTTTTCTTATATTGTTTATTTATATTTTTCGTCCCTGAAGATGTGAATTACACGAAAGCGCTTAGGAACTTCGTGTTTTCTTTTTCCTTGTGGTTATCAGCATATACCTGGATCAGGCGCACCTTCAGTGATTTATTTGCATATATATATATATATATATATATATATATATATATATATATATATATATATATATATATATATATATATATATATATATATATATATATATATATTATTTCCTGTAGTAGTTTGAAAGTTCCTGATATTAGTAAAACTATTTCATTCAAAAACCTTGTACGAGCAATAGGTAACTGAGACGGCTATGGTGTTGATGAACGCAGATGAGACTACCTCCCTTATACTCATTATTATCGGTGGGAAAACTAGAGTAAAGAAATTTATATAGCGTCTAGTCGTCCAGTATTCCAAATGCCTTTCACTTAACTTACGATAATGGCCTCCCTGGGGTCCATATAGTGACGCGTCCTTACCATGATGGTCAGCCAGCTCTCTCTCATCTCCGTGTAGTCTGGGAGAGGATTGCACTACCTCCGGCCACCTGCTACTTACCAGGAATGGGACGCTTGTCACTGTGTTAATACCAGGGGCAAATCCCGGGACTTGTAATTTGCTACAATTGTTGGGGTTTATGGTCACATTTGCAAATACTGTATTCAGCAGGCGAGGTGCGGACGTTGTTGAGGGGGGCGTGACTCTGTACTGTACTGTACAGTACATGGCCTCCCACAGTGACCTCGACTGGTTACGGTAAGTGGGGAGCAACTCAACGATAGGGAGGCGGCAGTAGAGACCCACAAACACGCCCCGAACACAGTACTGTATAGTCTTCGAGGTGTCAAGGGGATGGTGTTACCGTCTGGCATTATAGATATGATAATCCCGAGGCGCTCTCAGTCCACCTAGCTGCAATTGGGGAAGTGAAGGCGGTTGAGTGCAGTCTTGGCTACACGGCCTCCTTTACTTTCCGAAGACATGCTATGTAGTGTGCCGTATCCACACTGTCCCTAACTGGCAGCCATGTCTATGGGACTCACTATCACTTTTTCACAATTGAGTAACTACTCGAACACCTTCAGACAATCGCTCTTCTTAGGCAAAGGGTGGTCAGGCAGGAGCCCGACAGCTGCCACAGATCGCTGGACGTTAATGTAGCACAAAATGTCCGACACAGCTTACACGAAACAGATGACGATCCAAACATTTTCAGTTCGTAATTCGCTAATCCGTGGCCAACTGAGCTATAGCGTGAAGTGCTCTTAAAACTCCACATACCTGCCGCCTCGCATGCTGTAAAAACATACAATGCTCCGGAAAATGCACCAAATATTTTGTAAACGACTCTAAAGTATTTTAACGAGGGTTTTACATCATCAGTAAACAGAAAGGTATTAAACCTTCAGCAAACATTGTATATGCATACTGCATGAAATATGACCTATAATGTTGTTAACACTGAACAAACTGAAAAAGACTTAAAAGAATAATATTTCTTTTTGCAACCGACCTTTTTACACATCACTTTAGCTCGTGTTGTTATACAATACTGTTGTTGCAAGACGAATATGAATTTGTTGCCATCCTGTATAACTTACTGTACACTCCCATACTTAGTGTACATTATGTAAGAGAAAATAAACAGTTATAAACAGTAAGATAAACAATAAAAGTAAAAGTAAATTGTCCTTTTACAGATAAAGTTTACTGCAACACGAGGCAACTTCACTCAGCTGATCGTACGCGGGTGGACGGTGAGGCGAATGAGTTCTTCTCTGGCTGGTTCACATGGGGATGATGATTACTGCCTTCCTGTGTATCGTCTGCTCTGCCTCCTCCTTATTTCCACTTTCACGGGTATTGTTTTTTCTTTCTGTTTTCGATTTTGTTTTATTATTTGTATTTTTAACTAAATATTTTCCAGATATTTTGGTTATCTAATACTTTCAAATATGTGAAATTTGGATATATGAGATAGCGCTGAGACAAGGGCGTTAAGGCCGATGTAACCCGTATATAGGGTCACAGTTAGCCATGACTCATTCTCCATAATGCCCACACACCCATAGTACCCACACACTATCCACACACTACCCACACACTCACACAAGGAGATACAGTGAAATAAACTGCTGTACCTAAATATTATGTAACTCAAAATATATTCCCAAAACAGTACGTTTACAGTTGAAAATAATAAAAGCATAAATAATACAAACAAAATCAATTAATATGTTTTTATTATTTTTAAATATCAGAAATGTTGGGTCAACGCTTCTTGTTGTTCTTTGTCTTTTTCCCAGTGAAGATGTAGTCTCCCCATGGCAGGTACTGGTCCTTTTGTACATGGCAGAAAGTGGTAGTTTCCTTCTTCTTCTTGTTGTTTTGAGGTTTAGTGTGCTTTGTGGTCTGCAGTTTGTTAGATCGGGGGCCCTTCTCCTTCACCTGGCAAGGCTTCACCTCAACCTTTGAAACTTTTGTTACAGTGCGTCGGAACACCATTGTGATTTACTGACACTAACAGCTCTCTCACTGAGGTCAAATCAAAATTTGATCATACAGAAAGAATTACGGTTTAATAAGGTTGGAATTTAAAGAAATTGACAACAAAATGAAGCTCTGTTTATCACTATAGTGTTGAGGACTGGTGTTTGTAGAGATGATGGATGGTGTTATAATATGTAGTGATGATGGATGGTGTTATATGTAGTAATGAAGGATGGCATTATATGTAGTAATGATGGATGTGTTATATGTAGTGATGATAAGAGGGTAATATATGTAGTGATGATGGATGGTGTTATATGTAGTGATGAAGGATGGCGTTATATGTAGTAATGATGGATGGTGTTATATGTAGTGATGATAGGAGGGTAATATATGTAGTGATGATGGATGGTGTTATATATAGTGATGATGCATGATGATATATGTAGTGATGATGGTTGGTGTTATATGTAGTGATGCTGGATGGTGTTATATGTAGTGATGATGGATAGAGTTATATGTAGTGATGATGGATGATGTTATATGTAGTGATGATGGGTGGTGTTATATGTAGTGATGTTGGATGGTGTTATATGTAGTGATGATGGATGATATTATATGTAGTGATGATAGGATGGTTCTATATGTAGTGATGGATGGTGTTATATGTAGTGATGATGGATGATGTTATATGTAGTGATGATGTAGTGTAGTGATGATGGATGGTTTTATATGTAGTGATGATGGATAGAGTTATATGTAGTGATGATGGATGATGTTATATGTAGTGATGATGGGTGGTGTTATATGTAGTGATGTTGGATGGTGTTATATGTAGTGATGATGGATGTTATTATATGTAGTGATGATAGGTTGGTTTTATATGTAGTGATGATGGATGGTGTTATATGTAGTGATGATGCATGATGTTATATGTAGTGATGATGGGTGGTGATATATGTAGTGATGCTGGATGGTGTCATATGTAGTGATGATGGATGGAGTTATATGTAGTGATGATGGATGATGTTATATGTAGTGATAATGGTTGGTGTTATATGTAGTGATGTTGGATGGTGTTATATGTCGTGATGGATGGTTCTACATGTAGTGATGGTGGATGGTGTTATATGTAGTGATGATGGATCGTGTTATATGTAGTGATGATGGATAGTGTTATATGTAGTGATGATGATGGATGGTGTTATAAGTAGTGATGTTGGATGTTGTTATATGTAGTGATGAAGGATGGTGTTAGTGAAGATTGTGAAGTGAGATGTAGTGAAGATTGTGAAGTGAGGTGTAGTGATGATTGTGAAGTGAGATGTAGTGAAGATTGTGAAGTGAGATGTGGTGAAGATTGTGAAGTGAGATGTAGTGAAGATTGTGAAGTGAGATGTAGTGAAGATTGTGAAGTGAGATGTAGTGAAAATTGTGAAGTGAGATGTAGTGAAGATTGTGAAGTGAGATGTAGTGAAGATTGTGAAGTGACATGTAGTGAAGATTGTGAAGTGAGATGTAGTGAAGATTGTGAAGTGAGATGTAATGAAGATTGTGAAGTGAGATGTAGTGAAGATTGTGAGTGAGACAAGCATTGTGAAGGAGATGTAGTGAAGATTGTGAAGAGATGTAGAAGATTGTGATGAGATGTAGTGAAGATTGTGAAGTGAGATGTAGTGAAAATTGTGAAGTGAGATGTAGTGAAGATTGTGAAGTGAGATGTAGTGAAGATTGTGAAGTGAGATGTAGTGAAGATTGTGAAGTGAGATGTAGTGAAGATTATGGAGTGAGATGTAGTGAAGATTGTGAAGTGAGATGTAGTGAAGATTGTGAAGTGAGATGTAGTGAAGATTGTGAAGTAGATGTAGTGAAGATTGTAAAGGAGATGTAGTGAAGATTGTGGAAGTGAGATGTAGTGAAGATTAGAAGTGAGATGTAGTGAAGATTAGAAGTGAGATGTAGAAGATTGTGAAGTGAGATGTGGTGAAGATTGTGGAAGTGAGATGTAGTGAAGATTGTGAAGTGAGATGTAGTGAAGATTGTGGAAGGAGATGTAGAAGTTATCAGAAGGAGATGTGGTGAAGATTATGAAGGAGATGTTAAAGATTGTGAAGTGAGATGTAGTGAAGATTGTGAAGTGAGATGAAAAGGGAAGATTGTGAAGGATGGAAGGAAGATTGTGAAGGAGATGGTGAAGATTGTGAAGGAGATGTAGTGAAGATTGGGAAGTGAGATGTAGTGAAGATTGTGAAGTGAGATGTAGTGAAGATTGTGAAGGAGATGTAGTGAAGATTGTGAAGTAAGATGTAGTGAAGATTGTGAAGTGAGATGTAGTGAAGATTGTGAAGTGAGATGTAGTGAAGATTGTGAAGTGAGATGTAGTGAAAATTGTGAAGTGAGATGTAGTGAAGATTGTGAAGTGAGATGTGGTGAAGATTGTGAAGTGAGATGTAGTGAAGATTGTGAAGTGAGATGTAGTGAAGATTGTGAAGTGAGATGTAGAAGATTGTGAAGTGAGATGTGGTGAAGATTATGAAGTGATGTGTAGCAAAGATTGTGAAGTGAGATGTAGAAGA
The DNA here is from genome assembly GCF_018991925.1 of Homarus americanus. Taxonomy (NCBI): domain Eukaryota; kingdom Metazoa; phylum Arthropoda; class Malacostraca; order Decapoda; family Nephropidae; genus Homarus; species Homarus americanus. The sequence continues at coordinate 9,695 of NW_024727488.1, forward strand.
TTGTGAAGGAGATGTAGTGAAGATTGTGAAGGAGATGAAGTGAAGATTGTGAAGTGAGATGTAGTGGAAGATTGTGAAGTGAGATGTAGTGAAGATTGTGAAGTGAGATGTAGTGAAGATTATGAAGTGATATGTAGAAGATTGTGAAGTGATGCAGAAGATTGTGAAGTGACATGTAGTGAAGATTGTGAAGTGAGATGTAGGAAGATTGTGAAGTGAGAGGTAGTGAAGATTGTGAAGGAGATGTAGTGAAGATTATGAAGGAGATGGTGTGAAGATTGGTGAAGTGAGATGTGGTAAAGATTGTGAAGTGAGATGTAGTGAAGATTGTGAAGTGATATGTAGTGAAGATTGTGAAGTGAGATGTAGTGAAGATTGTGAAGTGAGATGTAGTGAAGATTGTAAGTGAGATGAAGTGAAGATTGTGAAGTGAGATGTAGTGAAGATTGTGAAGTGAGATGTAGTGAAGATTGTGAAGTGAGATGTAGTGAAGATTATGAAGTGATATGTAGTGAAGATTGTGAAGTGAGATGCAGTGAAGATTGTGAAGTGACATGTAGTGAAGATTGTGAAGTGAGATGTAGTGAAGATTGTGAAGTGAGATGTAGTGAAGATTGTGAAGTGAGATGTAGTGAAGATTATGAAGTGAGATGTAGTGAAGATTGTGAAGTGAGATGTAGTGAAGATTGTGAAGTGAGATGTAGTGAAGACTGTGAAGTGAGATGTAGTGAAGATTGTGAAGTGAGATGTGGTGAAGATTGTGAAGTGAGATGTAGTGAAGATTGTGAAGTGAGATGTAGTGAAGATTGTGATGTGAGATGTAGTGAAGATTGTGAAGTGAGATGTAGTTAAGATTGTGAAGTGAGATGTAGTGAAGATTGTGAAGTGAGATGTGGTGAAGATTGTGAAGTGAGATGTAGTGAACATTGTGAAGTGATATGTAGTGAAGATTGTGAAGTAAGATGTAGTGAACATTGTGAAGTGAGATGTAGTGAACATTGTGAAGTGAGATGTAGTGAAGATTGTGAAGTGAGATGTAGTGAAAATTGTGAAGTGAGATGTAGTGAAGATTGTGAAGTGAGATGTGGTGAAGATTATGAAGTGAGATGTAGTGAAGATTGTGAAGTGAGATGTAGTGAAGATTGTGAAGTAAGATGTGGTAAAGATTGTGAAGTGAGATGTAGTGAAGATTGTGAAGTGATATGTAGTGAAGATTGTGAAGTGAGATGTAGTGAAGATTGTGAAGTGAGATGTAGTGAAGATTGTGAAGTGAGATGAAGTGAAGATTGTGAAGTGAGATGTAGTGAAGATTGTGAAGTAAGATGTAGTGAAGATTGTGAAGTGAGATGTAGTGAAGATTGTGAAGTGAGATGTAGTGAAGATTGTGAAGTGAGATGTAGTGAAGATTGTGAAGTGAGATGTAGTGAAGATTGTGATGTGAGATGCAGTGAAGATTGTGAAGTGAGATGTAGTGAAGATTATGAAGTGAGATGTGGTGAAGATTATGAAGTGATATGTAGTGAAGATTGTGAAGTGAGATGTAGTGAAGATTGTGAAGTGAGATGTAGTGAAGATTGTGAAGTGAGATGCAGTGAAGATTGTGAAGTGAGATGTAGTGAAGATTATGAAGTGAGATGTGGTGAAGATTGTGAAGTGATATGTAGTGAAGATTGTGAAGTGAGATGTAGTGAAGATTGTGAAGTAAGATGTGGTAAAGATTGTGAAGTAAGATGTGGTAAAGATTGTGAAGTGAGATGTAGTGAAGATTGCGAAGTGAGATGTAGTGAAGATTGTGAAGTGAGATGTACTGAAGATTGTGAAGTGAGATGTATTGAAGATTGTGAAGTGAGATGTAGTGAAGATTGTGGAGTGAGATGTAGTGAAGATTGTGAAGTGAGATATAGTGATGATTGTGAAGTGAGATGTAGTAAAGATTGTGAAGTGAGATGTAGTGAGGATTGTGAAGTGAGATGTAGTGAAGATTGTGAAGTAAGATTATAAAGTAAACTGTAGTAATTGAGGTTAAACGAACGCTGGTTATTCTGTAGTGTATCCGTGTCTTGTTAACGTGGAACCAACATGGCGGTGGTTCTCAATATAGATACGTTATTTTGCCGGGAATTTCTGTCAAAACGAAATATGAATCAACCATATTTAGCCTAAATTAACCTGGCGGCTTTATTATATATTCTAAGATGTTTAAGTTGGATAGATCAGATCAGGTTAGGTTAAGTCAGGTTGGGTTAGGTTAGGTTAGGTTAGTTTTGTTAATTTTGCCACTTAGAGGCTAGTTTATTGTGCCCCCCATTCTCATCCTGTCAGCTGTAGCACAGAGAGATTACAAAGTGGTGTTAGATGAGGTAGGTGGTTAAGTTAAGTTTCAATAGGTTAAGTTAGATTACGTCAGGTTGGGTTAAGTTAGGTTAGGTAGGTAATAAGTAGATAGGTTACGGTCGGTAGGTGGGAAAGTTAGGTTTGATTAGGTTAGCTTATGTCAGGCGGGGAGATTAGGTTCGATTATGTCAGGTTAGGTTCGATTATGTCAGGTTAGGTTAGATTACGTCAGGTTAGGTTAGATTACGTCAGGTTAGGTTAGATTACGTCAGGTTAGGTTAGATTATGTCAGGTTAGGTTCGATTATGTCAGGTTAGGTTAGATTACGTCAGGTTAGGTTAGATTATGTCAGGTTAGGTTCGATTATGTCAGGTTAGGTTAGATTATGTCAGGCTAGGTTAGATTATGTCAGGTTAGGTTAGATTACGTCAGGTTAGGTTAGATTACGTCAGGTTAGGTTAGATTACGTCAGGTTAGGTTAGATTACGTCAGGTTAGGTTAGATTATGTCAATTTAGGAATTCCGATTAAGGCGTCAGGTTAGGTTAGATTAATATTGTTAGGTTGTGATTACGTCAGGTTAGGTTAGATTACGTCAGGTTAGGTTAGATTACGTCAGGTTAGGTTAGATTATGCTGTGGTTAGGGCCCGATTATGTCAGGTTAGGTTCGATTATGTCAGGTTAGGTTAGATTACGTCAGGTTAGGTTAGATTATGTCAGGTTAGGTTAGATTATGTCAGGTTAGGTTAGATTATGTCAGGTTAGGTTAGATTACGTCAGGTTAGATTAGATTACATCAGGTTAGGTTAGATTATGTCAGGTTAGGTTAGATTATATCAGGTTAGGTTAGATTATGTCAGGTTAGGTTAGATTATGTCAGGTTAGGTTAGATTATGTCAGGTTAGGTTAGATTACGTCAGGTTAGGTTAGATTACGTCAGGTTAGGTTAGATTATGTCAGGTTAGTTAGATTATATCAGGTTAGGTTAGATGTCAGGTTAGGTTAGATTATGTCAGGTTAGGTTAGATTATGTCAGGTTAGGTAAGTAGGTGGAGGTGGGTAAAAAAGGTTAGGTTAGGTCGGCAGGTTTTAGTGTAGGAGCTTAAGTAATCCCGTATAAATTTCATGTTAATTTTTGACACCATACATCGTAATAATCCTTATAAACTATGTTAAGGAACTGTGGTGTAATTTTTTCTGAACGGTTTATTATAAGTTTTATGCCATTAAAGAAGTTTTATCAAAGAGCGGCGTAATGAACCACAGACGTATTACCATTAAGTCCTAAGTAACTTAAAACATGACTAATAACCTATGAACATGTAGTATTATATGATTACAATTTAACATAATATATTATGAATGCTGTTATAATATCTTAAGTGTGTTACAAACATGGCTGCTCATATATGCCATCCTGTCTCTGGCAAAGAAGAGATTGCAGTAAGTAAAATTAATTGCTAAAGACAAATACTGGAAATTAAACATATACATATTACCATTATCTGAAAAGCTTAGAACCACCGTTTTATAGTTATTAAAAGTTTGTAGTGTTATACATCATGTGTATACAAGTCATAAGTTATTATTTTCGACATTGCTTCAGTCCTCGTCATCAGAGTCTTCTGTGTACAACAGATTCCTTCACCTTGTTTAGGCATTTCTCATCATCTGCTTGACAGATACACATCTCGGTGCATGTCATGCTATTCTTTCTGATTCTTTCTGTATGAACATGACAATGATCCACATTTCCTGACGCCACATCCACATTTAACAAGTTCTGTGATTGCTTCTGGAGCTGGTGGTTGGTCTGATATTACTAGTATGAAACAGTCATTGTCAATCTTCCAGCCATGCTCTAATTGTGAAAGCATTTCACTGTCTGCATCACAAGACCACAGAAGAGCTTGATACCTTCCTCTCAATATATGATACTTTAGAGTTGCTGCAGTCGCTGGTAGTTCTCCAGCTTCTGCCTGCGTTATCTTGAAGAGATGCCATCTAAGTTTTGACAGTTTAGTGAAAGTCATTCGTGGACTGTAGAGCTTAAATACAAATTCCTCTAGACCAATATACATGTCTGCTGGAGGGCATTTGGTCTACTCAGCATCTTGAATGCATCTAGGACTTTTGTGTTAGATTTCATCAAAGTGCTCCAACATGCTTTCTTTCCTTTGCCAACAAATTTTCCAATGCAGTCAGATCCTGTGAAGGCATGGAAACCTGTAAGGCTCTCTGCCCAATGTGTCGTCGCTCACCAGTTCCTGTTATCATACTTGTATTTTCTCCAAGTTGAGGCTGCTTTAATATGCCAAACACATCAGTGTCTGGTGACTTGACATGTCCAGTGCTGCCCTTCTGTGATGCATATACTGTATGTCCTGCTTAAGTTCTATAACTTGTGATAGCAATTTCATGGTTGAAGTCTTATTTGCTGCTTTCCACGACAGAAGATTAACCTTGGACAGCTTTTCCCAGATGCTCAATGGACCAACAATACGTTCCTTGACAAAATTTTCATAATTTTGTCTTCCAACTTCATATGCACATAGATTGTCATATTTGGCATTTTCTGGCATTACAGCTCCAGTTACCAAGTTTATAAGAGCATCATTTTCCTGGGATTACAGTCACCAATAACATTGTGTAGCTTCTGTACATCAGCATATTGACAGCTGACAATAGCTGTAGAGAGCTCATGGTGTTCTGTTCTTTTGTAATCTTTATGAGTTTGATATTTTATGTAATGAACTTAATTTGAAAACCCAAATGGTAGTATATGATCTTTTATCACCTTAGACACTCTGTGCGTCATGCCTCTCAAGTGATTTTTTTCCTCTCTTACTTCTCTGGACAAATACGACCTTTATCCCATCAGAAAAAATATCACCATATATTTTCTTAATCTACAGGTGCCAAGGTTTAAAATGACGGATGGTGTTAAAAATTAACCTGAAATTTTTACGTGACCACATATTGTCTTGTTGGGTTTCTGAGAGAACTTCACGGCTAAATAGCGCCTCTGTATTGATAGTCGGTACATGTCGTAATATCCACCGCTCATAGTTAAATCTTTATGTCCGTTTATTTTGTCCTAATTTAAGTATCAAAGAGTGTTTTCATTTTTAAGTATCTTAAGTATCTTTTTTCCCCACTCCTAAGTATCTAAGTATGATTTATTTTCATTTTTAAGTATTTAACCATATTTTTGTTTTCATTATAAAATGTGATTGATATAGACAACAGAAGTAAATATCAGCTGGAGGTCGTAAACGAAGCTGATGTGAAGTATTTTGACTCACTGTTCCCACGAACTAATTGCTTCACTGGTTTATACCGAAGAAATAAAACCGTCAACGAACCATCCGATTCAAATGTGTCTTAGGCGATACAGGGTGTTTAGGCGTCACTCTGATACCAAGAATGACTTTGTGTGCTGTGGTGAAGCTGAGGGTAGGATAGGGTTGGATTGGGTTGGGATGGGTTAGGATTACGCATGTGTGGGTATATTCTGTCGCATTTTATAGGTATCTTGCGTCTTTCTCTTTATTCCTTCTTTATCATGAGTATCTGTGCCTATTAATACACCACCTCGCAGGATAGTGGAAGAGGAATGGATAGTAACGAGATAATATTCTTCTAACATATACCTTAGCTTGATTACAGGTAACACCAGGTAGAAGTTACATGACTCTTAAGAATTTTCCTCGACTTGGCTGATTCAACTGTAAGACTTGTTGTATTTATCCTTATTAAAATCCTCCACCTGTAAGACCCTCCACTTGTAAGACCCTCCACCTGTAAGACCCTCCACTTGTAAGACTCTCCACTTGTAAAACCCTTTAGGGATTTGAAATACCTTCTCGTCTTGGCTCCACTAGTACTGTACACACCCTCTCTAGCCTTAGTTTACAGTAATGTTGAAGTATATAGTGAAGACTCACAGCTCATGGGTTAGAAAAACAAAAGATGCTTGTTTTATTTATTTATTTATTTATAGTTTATTTTAGAATCCCCGAAAGTTAGAACAAAATGGCTGACGGGACGCAAGCGGGCGGTGTTTACAGTATGGACCAAGAATAAAAAATAAATGAAAAATAAAATAAATAAATCGTAAATTGGTGCATTGTTTCTCCAGGGTAATTATAGAAGTACAAATGTTCTCCAGCAGTGGGTAACGATCATAGTCACGTATAGAGCTTCCGATGCAGGTAGATTGATATAGATGCATTACCTGGAGTTAGTGGGTTACAGGGGCCTCTTACACGATAATATTAAAGGTGTTTTTTCCTTCTGTTTGTGGCACTTGAGGTGTTTAGGTTAGGTTTAATTAAAATGGTTTAGTTATAATAGTTATATTACGATAAGTTAAGTTGAATTTAGAACTTTTTATTTGCATATATCGTGTTTTAGACGGATTTGTTAGCTAATAAGTTTAATTTGGATACGTTTAGTTTAATTTAGATCCTTTGATTTTACTAGGTCGTATTATAATGACTGGGAACCATATAGAAACCTGTTAGAGAAGTAAATATTTCTACGGCAGTGAATGAGTAAGTCAATAAGTGGTGTATAGAGCTGCTGATGCAACTTAAACGGAATATACTGTACATTATATGTGATCAGAGCTTTCCTGTTGTACGTAACCGCCTCCGTCAAAGTGTCTTAGTGGCTCATGTGAAGATTAGCCTCTAGTTTATTTAACCTCAAGATTAACTACACTGGCATTGCCTGACCTGACCTGACCTGACCTGACCTGACGTACCCTACCCTACCCTACCCTACCCTAACCTAACCTAACTTAACTTAATCTAACCAAACTTCACTTCCCAGGTAGCGTTAGGTTAATCATTAGTTGAAATAAGCTGGGAGGGTTAATCTTCAGGTAATCTATCTTAATTAACAATTTTGGTCAGGTGAGGCCTTCCTTACCTTACTCGAGAGCAGGAGGAGGAGGACTTGCTAACGTCAACAGATCATCGTCAACCAAGGCAGATATTGAATACCTTTTGTTTACCTTCGTGGCTTAAGAACACATCTTAACACCATAAGACTATTCGCCTCAATACAATAATACAGTAATTGATTATTGTATTCTAATAAAATTTACGGTGTATCTTGTGAACCAGATTTATTGTTTGACCTTAGTGAATGAGAAACTGGTTGAGGTGTATTGTGGTAAACATCCTTAAGAGCAGCTCTGTGTGTTCTTACGACTTCAAAGTAACACAAAAGGTAACCAATATCTACCCTTGGTCAGTCACTTTATGTAGATGTCAATTGTGTCATTTTTCTAGACTTAGTGCCCCCTGGAGGAGAAAGTAAATACAATGTTGATTTATTTTGGTCACAACACACGCTAGTAGATTATTTTTTCCTATTTAACTAAATAATTAACACTATGTAGCTAACTAATTATATGACTCAAAGATGGTAACCAATATGGCGTCGATATTGTTCACATACTCTATGATAAATAGATGTATTGTCTGTTTAATTTTAGGGAAGAATTTAATTTATAAACTTTTGAGAATTTGGATGCAGGAGTTTTGTCTTTGCGTGTGTGTGTTTGTGTGTGGTGATGATGATGACGGCTACTTTCCTCTGCAGTGAAAAAATATCTTGACAAGGCAAAGTTTAACTGTAAGCCGAAGGAACGTTTGTAATGTGACTTATTATGTGAAATTGTAACTTGAAATTCTTTGTGAAAAAATATTTCCCTATAAAGTTTGGCAGTAAATGACGTATTACATCAAGGTGTAACTTGTAGTTCCTTGTGGAGTAATTACCTATGTGGACGATACAGCTACTCGAGGGTGTAAGACCTAGAGTAGAAAGTCTTAAGACCTTACCTGAGGTTGAAAGACTCTTATAG
>NW_024727489.1:0-28378 GCF_018991925.1 Homarus americanus
TACGTTGGCTAAATAAGCAAGTCTCTTCCATAGGTAGCAAACATAGTGATCAAACAATCGTTCTCTCATTCATCATCTTACAGGACATCTCTGGATGAATCTATTGGCCAGCGTGGTGGGCTTAGGCGTAACGATGTGGCTGCTGCAGAAGGCCCGGTCATGGTTTACCAAGGACCGTAGCCTCGGCCTCAATGACGCTATCTTGTACAGCTGGGGCGTATTGCTTGAGGACCCGCCTCTCAACCCACCAGTCAACACCACAGGACGCGTGGGTCATGTTCCATTCAATTGATACTTTAAAAAAAAGGAAAAAGTACGATACACGTAAGAGGGAAAAACACTAAGGAAAGACATGTAACCAAATGGATAGATAATATTTGGAAATGTGGACTCTATTCTCACAGATAACTTCGTGGTTCAGGGATAGTTGACCTTCTGATATACAGGGTATATATATATATATATATATATATATATATATATATATATATATATATATATATATATATATATATATATATATATATATATATATATATATATATCTTGACTAAATCCTACGAAAAGGGGAAACAGACACCTCAGCTTTTTCGCCTTTATTCAGACGAAAGCTAAGGTGTCGTTGTTTCCTACATTCAAAATTTATTTTATCACGTTTTCATTATGGATCACATGAAATATATATATATATATATATATATATATATATATATATATATATATATATATATATATATATATATATATATATATATATATATATATATATATATATATATATATATGTGTGTGTGTGTGTGCTGACAACCACAAGGAAAGAAGAAAACACGAAGTTCCCAAACGCTTTAAGAACATAAGAACATAAGAATGGAGGAAACTGCAGCGGGCCTATTGGCCCATACTGGGCAGTCCCGTTTACACCCAACCCCTATTGCTCATATAAGCATCCAACCTATGTTTGAAGCTATTCAGCGTATTCCAGTTAATAATGCTATTTGGTAACCTGTTCCATTTATCCACTACTCTGTTTCCAAACCAGTGTTTACCTATTTCACGCTTAAATCTAAATTTGTCTAATTTAAAACCATTGTTACGAGTTTGCTCCTGGTTGGATAGTTTGAGTACCTTTGCAATGCCCCCTTTGTTTAGCCCTGACTTCCACTTATACACCTCTATCAGGTTGCCCCTCGCTCTGCGTCTCTCGAGGGAGTGCAAATTAAGATGCTTTAACCTGTCTCTATACTCAAGGTTCCTAATGCCCGGGATTAGTCTTGTCATTCTCCTCTGAATTTTTTCCAAGGATTCTATATCCATTCTGTAATACGGTGACCAGAACTGAACTGCGTAATCCAGGTGTGGTCTCACAAGCGCAAGATACAGTTTTAGGAGGACCTAGATAGTCTTGTAACTAACATTCCTTTGTATGAACCCAAGTACTTTATTAGCCTTGTTACGAGCAAAAACACATTGTTTACTTGGCTTGAGGTTCCTACTTGTCATTACTCCTAAATCTCTCTCGCAGTCGGATTTCTCTATGGCATCGCTGTTCATCTAGTATCTGGTTTCCCTGTTTACATCTCCTATACTGAGTACTTTACATTTGTCCACGTTGAATTTCATCTGCCATTTTTCAGACCATTCGAAAAATTTGTTTAGATAATCCTGTAGTTTTGCAGAGTCCTCGTCAGATTTAATAACACGTCCTAATTTAGTGTCATCAGCAAATTTACTTATGTTGCTGTCTATTCCAATATCTATGTCGTTTATGTATATAATAAATAATAATGGTCCAAGTACTGAGCCTTGGAGAACTCCACTTGTGTCGTTGCTCCAATGGGACTTAGTGCCGTTAATGCTCACTCCCTGTTTCCTGTCCTGTAACCAAGCCCTAATCCATTTAAGGATGTTACCTTTGATGCCATGTGTATCTACCTTTCAAATTAGTCTTTCGTGGGGCATTCTGTCGAAGGCTTTGCTAAAGTTAAGATATACCACATCATAATTGTGCCCCTCGTCCACCGATTCGAAAACTGATGAAAAGAATGTTAATAGATTAGTTAGAGAAGAACCTCCGCTTGTGAAGTTATGCTGGGAATCATTGATCAATAGGTGCTTCTCCAGGTGATTTCGTATAGAGTTTGAAATGATTGTTTCCAGTAATTTGCCTACTATTGATGTTAGACAGATTGGACGGTAGTTAGAGGATAGTGGTCTATCCCCCTTCTTGAAAATCGGTATTACATTCGCTATCCTCCAGGATTCTAGTACTACACCTGTTTTTAAGGACATGTTAAACAACTTTGCTAAGGGCATATTAAGCTCTTCCTTACATTCCTTTAATACTCTGGCAAATATCTCATCAGGACCAGGTGACTTATTAGGCTTTAGTTTGTCTATTTGCTTACTAACATCGTTACTCGTCACTACTCTCTCGCTTAATTTGTTTTCTTCACTATCTCTGTATATAGTCAGTGCCTCGGGTATCATGTTTACATTTTCAGTGGTGAAAACTGTTGAAAAATATTTATTCAGATTATTGCTCATTTCTCCATCGTTATCAGTGAGCTCGCCGGTATCTGACTGTATTGGTCCAATCTTTTCTCGTGTTTTAGTTTGATACATTTGGTAGAATCCTTTGGGGTTTGTCTTCGCCTCCCTTGCAATCCTTACCTCATTATTCCTCTTGGCTTTCCTTATCTCGGTTTTAACCCTACTCGCCAATATCTTATAATAATCCTGGAGGTAAATTTCGCCACGCTTTGTCCTTCTACCTATAGCCTTCCTTTGGCCAATGATGTTCTTTAAATAATTATTTATCCATTTAGGGTAATTGTTGTCTGATCTGAGTTTTTTGTATGGTATGTTTTGCCTTTGTGCATTAAGTAACTCATTATTTAAATTGTCGTGGAACTCGGCAATCTCAGATCTCGTTATCAAGTCCGAGTCATCTGCTAGGTTCACGGCCAAGCGTGACACCCCCTCTCTCAGCTGTCTCTTTAAACTGTCAAAGTTTGCCCTTCTGAAATCTGGTACTTCAGTGGAATTTTCCTTACGTCTGCCCTGAAAATCTAACTGGAATTTAATTTCTTTGTGATAACTGTTTGCAAGTTCGTTCCCTACCTCGACATTGCTAATGAGGTTTTCTCTGTTCGACAGAACTAAATCGAGTATATTATTACCCCGGGTGGGTTCGGTTATATGTTGACTTAGGAAACAGTCCTGGATCGTCTCGAGAAAATCCTCTGATTTTGAGTTACCCGTAAGGTCAGTCCAATCTATTTGGCCAAGGTTAAAGTCGCCTACTATACAGACTTTGTTGTGTATGGAAGCCCTGCTCATTTCATCCCAGATATGTAGCTCATTGACTCTATCAAGATTGGGAGGTCTATATCTTACTCCTGTGACTAATTTTTCCCTACCCTCGCTTAATTCTATCCAAATTATTTCTGTATTCCGCTCAGTTTTTATTTCCTTATATATTTCACACTTCAGATTATCCCTAACATAGATTGCTACTCCGCCTCCTTTCCTGGTCTGCCTATCGGTATGGAACAATTTGTAACCTGCAATTTGGTATTCGACCGGCAACTCACGTGAGTCTAGGTTGATCCATGTTTCAGTGAATGCTATTATATCGATTTTTTCGGTACATACCAAGGCCCTAATATCATCCATTTTGTTTCTCATACTTCTACTGTTCGCGTAGTAGACATTTAAGTTAGTCGTGTTCTGAGTCCTCCCTTTACCGCGTTTAGTTTTAAACTCCCTGTTTAATTTAGTTTTGTCATCATTCCTAACCCTATTTCCCTGTAATCTTTTACTTTGTTTACCCGCTCCCACTGCAGTTTCCCCCACCCGGTGCCCATATATTCCCCTAGCAGTTTAAAGACTTCGATATCCTTTGAACTGCCCCCTCTAGAGACCCAGCCAGGGTTGCCACCCCATCCTGAGACAGGTGCACACCAACCCTAGCATAAAGGTCCCTTCTGCCGTAGAAGTTGCCCCAGTTGTCAATGAATGGGACAGATATTGACTTGCAATATCTGTCAAGACGGTCGTTGACACCAACCGCCCTTGACAACCATTCACTGCCAACTCTCCTTCAGGGGTGAGTACAGACTAAGGAGAAGTACAAAACAAGGTGTATATATACGTACAGAGGAGGGTGAGATCAGGTCCACAATGGTCAGGTATAAGGTAATGACCCTACTAATCTTTAAATAGCACCGCAACTGTCGGTAGTAAGGTCAGAGGGTAAGGTGACCCAACCTTCTCACCTGGTTACAAATCTTCTTAATTACAAAATTGTCCAGTCTGTACATGCCATTACTCAAATTCATGTTGAATCCTTCGGTATGTTTAATTAGACTAGATTCTATGATGTTCCTACTATTAATTGAATTACAAGGTAATATTGAGGAGGCATTATCCCAGTCAATGCATTACTTGTTATCCCCCAAATGAACAAACAGAGCATTGGATTCCAGGCCTGCCCTAATACTATATTTATGTTGTTTAAGTCTAGTTACAAGATCTTTACCTGTCTGGCCTAAGTAAAACATATTACATTCCTTGCAAGGAACTTTACAAAATGCAACCAATTGTGTTGTTGGGGGAGTTCTTGATTAACATTTGCTTAACAGTGCATGAGTTTTTAAATGCCTAGATCTTTCATAGACAAATGCCTGAACATTACTAAGAAATCTTTTTATAGAACTGATCCCAAGCCCACCCATGACCATAAGAATATCTTAATATTACCATTTCACAAAAATTTCTCTCAAATTCCTTTACAACTAAAAACCTGGAACTTCAATGTGGCAATTAAAAACTCATGCACTGTTAAACAAATTTTAATCAAGAACTCCCCCAACAACACAATTGGTTGCATTTATAAAGTTCCTTGCAAGGAATGTAATATGTTTTACTTAGGCCAGACAGGTAAAGATCTTGTAACTAGAATTAAACAACATAAATTCGTGTTAGGACAGGCCAAGAATCCAATGTTCTGTTTGTTCATTTGAGGGATAACAAGCATTGCATTGACTGGGATAATGCCTCCTCAATATTACCTTGTAATTCAATTGATAGTAGGAACATCATAGAATCTTGTCTCATTAAACATACCGAAGCATTCAACATGAATTTGAGTAATGGTATGTACAAACTGGACAATTTTGTAATTAAGAAGATTTGTAGCCAGGTGAGAAGGTTGGGTCACCTTACCCTACGACCTGACTACCAACCGTTGCGGTGCTATTTAAAGATTAGTAGGGTCATTACCTAATACCTGACCATTGTGGACCTGATCTCACCCTCTTCTGTATATATACACCTTGTTTTGTACTTCTCCTTAGACTGTACTCACCCCTGAAGATGTGAATTACACGAAAGCGCTTGGGAACTTCGTGTTTTTTCTTTCCTTGTGGTTATCAGCATATACCTAGATCATGCGCACCTACAGTGATTTACTTGCATATATATATATATATATATATATATATATATATATATAATCAACACCTCAACCCACCAGGATTCGAACCCACGGCCCACTAGACCATGACTGTGACCGGGGAACGCTAACCGCTGGACCACCAGGATACAAAAGCAGTCCTAGACTTTGTTATATTTCACACAAAGCCTGTTCAATGAACTTAAGGCACCGTGAACCTCTAATGGGGACTACCCGTATCACGTAGGTGGTCAGAGTAACGTTTTACCAAATCCGGCTTCGAAACACGAGGATCCATATATATTTCATTAGCCCAATAAAGCACGCGGACTTCTACATACAATCTACACCTCAACCCGCCAGGATTCGAACCCACGGCCCACTAGCCCATGACTGTGACCGGGGAACACTAACCGCTGGACCACCAGGATACAAAAGCAGTCCTAAACTTTGTTATATTTCACACAAAGCCTGTTCAACGAGCTTAAGGCGCCGTGAACCTCTAATGGGGACATTGGTAAAACGTTACTCTGACCACTTACGTGATACGGGTAGTCCCCATTAGAGGTTCAGGGCACCTTAAGCTCGCTGAACAGGTTTTGTGTGAAATATAACGAAGTCTACCACTGCTTTTGTATCCTGGTGGTCCAGAGGTTAGCGTTCCCCGGCACGGGCAGTTTCCCATTGAGGTTCACGGCGCCATCAGCTCGATGAACAGGCTTTGTGTGAAATATAACAGAGTCTAGAACTGCTTTTAGTGTCCTTGTGGCCTAGCCGGTAAGCGTTCCCTAGTCACACCCAGTAGGTCGAGGGTTCGATTCCTTGCTGGTGAGGTCGTTGATTATATATATATATATATATATATTTATTTATTTTAGGTCATGTAACAGATAATCTGCATCAAATATTAAGGAACTCTAACTTTATTGTATCACCTGCCATATTCCTATAAAAGTGTACAACCAAAATTAAAATTCTGTTGGAGATATCATCTTGCCTTTCCAAATACAGTATACTCACTCATAGGTGTTAGTGGGATGGTTGGATGGTGTTCTGCCTAGTGATCACTACAGCGTACCGCTACTCGTAGGTGTTAGTAGGATAGTGGATGGTGCTCTGCCTGGTGATCACTACAGTCTATCACTCTCTCACAGGTGTTAGTGGGAGAGTGGATGGTGCTCTGCCTAGTGATCACTACAGCCTCTCATTCTCTCATAGGTGTTAGTAGGATGGTGGATGGTGATCTGCCTGGTGATCACAACAGCCTCTCATTCTCTCACAGATGTTAGTGGGATGGTGGATGGTGCTCTGCCTAGTGATCACGACAGCGTACCGCTCCTCACTAGTCGCACACCTCACAGTCCAGACTAAGTTACCTGCTATTAACTCCTTTGAGGATTTGCTGGACCAAGACGACTGGACCTGGAGTATAGCTGCCTTAGGGGGATCAGTTAAGACATACTTTTCTTTGTCCCCTGACCCGGTTATCGTAGAAGTTTACAAGCATATGATGGTAAGTCTGATAGGGAGAAATGCCTTTGAAACCATGCATATATATTATTAGTGTGTGTGTGTGTGTGTGTAAGTGTGTTTATAAATAAATAACTAATATATACTGCATATACTCCGTGTGTTTGTGGGGAGGGGGGGGGGTGTTCGTATAAAACAAAGATAAATCGATGATAATTTATCTTTACTCAAAGGTACAAACGTTCGAGAAGGGCATGGAGCTTGTGTTGCAGGGTCACCATTCTGTGATCACCAACATATACAAAGCCCGTATTGAAGTCGCCTCACGCTACACAGATCCCCAGGGGTATACGTCCATCCACATTAGCAAGACGACGTACCCCGTATTCGCAGGTGTTGCATGGGGATTTAGGTCAGTATGTTGAGAACACCGTTTTCTTTAGAGCTTAAGGTTTTTAGCTCACCTGTAGTGTACATAACGACAGAGATAGATAGATAGATAGATAAATAGATAGATAGATAGATAGATAGATAGATAGATAGGATTGCTTACTGCAAACCCAGGACTGGACAAATTCCCATCCCGCTAAAAATCAACTTGAGCTAACTTAACTTAGACTAGCCAAATCTATGTTTATCGAACATAGTCTAATTTAAAACACTAATCTAATCTAACCTGACCTTCACTAACCTAACCTTATAGGTAGAGAAGTATGCTTTATATAAATTTAAATCAAGCATCTTCCTTTTTCCATATATATTTGTTTGGGTATGCTCTCCAGGAGAGGGGCGCCCTTCCGACGAAGCTTCAGCCTCATGAAGCAACGACTGATTGAGGCTGGACTAGTAGACTACTGGACGAAGCACGCCATAGAGACCACCATCAACTCATATCGGGAGGACGCCACTGAATACCAACTTGATAACCTGAACGACTTCTTGGTAAAATTATATGAAACTTGGAGTTTGTTGTTTGAGAAAGATGAGTTTTCGCTCAGCAACCAAAGGACATTGATCTCCCTCCTATCTAGTCGTCATTATTGTTTAGCTATCGAGTAATAACACTCAGATTAAGAACAGCAAAACAAAGTTAATTATTTTTATAGTAGTTAAATACCAACATTTAGAAAACCGCATCATTATAACTCTCTTTTTTATTTTGACTGGACACCTTGTATATATTCAACTAGGATCTTGATCTTGGAAAAAACAATTTGGGTTCAAAGAGTAAAGAGGACTTATGGACCACGTTTTGATGCTAAAGAACATGAATTATAAGTAATTGCAGTAAAAGCTTATGACACGTTGGACAGAAAGGATAATCAGGACATACTGATAGCATACGAAATTAAAGACTAGTAATACTACTATTATTATTACTACCTTTTTTTTTAATTGTCCTCCATCCTCCCCTTATAGCCATACCTTCGCCACCATTATATTACATTCAAATTAAATATCCTAATACATAGCTGTGTTGAGTTAGTTGAGCCGCAAATCTATGTGGCATTCAGTGACTGTTGCCTCATAGTCAATATCTGCAACTGTTGTCTGCGTTGGGGCCGATGCTCTCGTTCCCCTGAGGTATAGCAAAGCCGACCTAAGGAGAGAGAAGGACAGTCGCCATCTCATCCACGCTGTAGCATAACTTCTGGGCTGATGCTTCTGGTCGGATAGCACCTCCACGAGTCTGGCGTAGAAGCATCTTGCACTTGGTCCCATCCCACCAGAGGTTGTGAAGACTCAAGGAGTGAAGCTGCCTTGATCAACGTTCTGAATTCTCTCCTCATATGCCCTTATCTTGTCGTTCTCGTTCCTCCTGTGTGCAGCATCGAGAGCTAAGTTACGGTGACATGCAGCCATGGGATAAAAAATCCTGATGCCGAAGAAGTCTCGCTGTCCCGGCGTCCAGAATCCTCAAGCACTAACGTCAACACGGGCTTCATTGGATGTGTTTGAAGGCCTATGTTGGAAAATCTCACCGTCCAGTGGAAGGATGGGTCAGTTCTAATCTAACATCACGGCAGATTTCCTTCAACATATTTGCTGTGAGTTCCCTTTCTTCGTCATGCCTCATGCATATGAAGCCTCCTTTCTTGCACACCATGGTGTGATCGACGTTATAGGAAGAGCCACACACGCATTGGGAGGGCAAACCTTCTACAGGCCTACCGTACTTTAGAGCATTGGCATCTGTAAATTCTTGTTTATTGAGACTGAAACCATTTTCCCTTACCGGCAACGTAGTTAACCAGTTCGAAACGCCCACCTCCTGCGCTATAGCCATTTTTTTTCTAATTCTCTGGTACTTGCAGCACAGTTGCTGCAACTTATCAATTTGGCTGTGTTGTCGTTCTGTCGTAAAGGACTTTCGAATCTTGTTTACTTCACTGGTATCCACCACCCCTGTTGCGTTCTGGGCTATTATGTAGTCCGTGAGGGCTGCCGTGAGCTTAACTGAGTATTGATTTTTGGTGGCAGCAATCTCCTCTGGATTGGTCAGTCCCATTCCTCCCAGTCTCGGTGGTAGGGCAAGGTGTGATCCTTCTGCTGTGGTTAAGTGAGGGTGTTTCACTAATTTGGGAATGAAATTGATGCTGATAGCTTCTTCCAGAGGGTGGAGGAGGTGTCCGATATCAGAGATAGTGCGCATCAAGTAGTTCCAGCGATGCTTGACTCCATGGGTGAATGCTGCAAAAGCTGCATGTGGCTCTGGGTTAGCAATCTCAGACAAAGCTTGGATTTCCCTAACCCACTCATTCACCTTTTCCTTTACGTACTCGGTCTTGAAGTCCGTCGTGCCGATTACTGCGCCTAGATGTCTTTGGCCGTCCTTTGTTATTTTGACCTCACTTCCTACTAATACTACTTCTTTTTAATAAATTGCCCTCCAGCCTCCCCCAATAGCCACACCTTCGCCGCCATTTTATTACCTTAAAATTAACTATCCTAATACATAAGTAGCTACCCAGGCTGTGTTGAGTTAGTTGAGCGGCAGATCTATGCGGCATTCAGTGACTGTTGCCTCAAAGTCGATAACTATGACTGTTGTCGGCTTTGGGGCTGATGCTTTCGTTGCCCTGAGGCAAAGTAATGCAGACCTAAGCAGAGAGAAAGACAGTCGACATCTCACCCAAGCTGTAACATAACTTCTTTCTGGGCTGCTGCTTCCGTTCAGATAACACCTCCGCGAGACTGGCGGAGAAGCATCTTGCACTTGGTCCCATCCCGCCAGAGATTTTGAACACTAGAGGAGTGAAGCTGCCTTGATCAACGTTCTGAATTTCTCCCCATATGCCCTAATTTTGTCGTTCTCGTTCCTCCTGTGTGCAGCATCGAGAGCTAGGTTGCAGTGACATGCAGCCATGAGATAAAAAATCTTTATGTCAAAAAAGGCTTGCTATCCCCGCGTCCAGAATCCTCGAGCACTGACGTCCACACAGGCTTCTTTGGATGTGTTTGAAATCCTGTGACGGAAGTTCTCACTTTTCCAATGGAAGGAGGGGCGGTTCCACAATGACGTCGTAGCAGATATCCCTCAATAGATCTTGGGTGTGCTGCCGTAATGGACCGTCGAATCTTGTTTAATTCGTTGATTTCCACCTGACTTGCTACATTCAGATCTATTATGTGTTCAGTGAGAGCTGCCGTGAGCTTGACAGAGTTCTGATGTTCTGTACGGCAAGCTCCACTGGACTAGTCAATCCCATTCCTCCTAGTCTAGGTGGTAGTGCAAGGAGTGACTTTTCTGCTGTGGTTAAGTAGGGGTTTTTCGCTAGTGTTGGGGAAAAGGCGACATTGATGGCTTCTTCCAGAGGGTGGAGGAGGGGGGGGGGGGTCCAACATCAGGGATAGTGCGCATCAGGTAATTCCAGCGTTGCTTGACTCCATGGGTGAATGCCGCAGAAGCGGCATGTTTCTCTACTACTAATGTACTACTACTACTACTATTAATAATAATAACAAAAATAATTATATTATGATTATTATTATTATATTACTACTACTACGTGGCCCCCAGCCTACCCCAATAGCCACACCTTCGCCTCTATTTTTTTATCTTATAATTAAATATCCTAATACATAAGTATCTACCCTAGCTGTGTTGAGGCACTTGAGCCGCATATGTATGCCGCATTCAGTGACTGTTGCCTAATAGTCAATATCTTCGACTGTTGTCGGCTTTGGGGGCCGATGCTCTCGTTCCCCTGAGGCAAAGCAATGCAAAACTAACCAGATAGAAGGACAGTCGACATCTCAACCAGGCTGTAACGTAACTTCTGGGCTGCTGATTCCGTTCAGATAACACCTCCGCGAGTCTGGCGTACAAACATCTTGCGCTTGGTCCCATCCCACCAGAGGTTGTGAACACCAGACGAGTAAAGCTGCCCTAATCAACGTTCTGAATTCTCTCCCCATATGCACTGATTTTGTCATTTTCGTTCCTCCTGTGTGCAGCATCCAGAGCTAGGTTACGGTGACTTGCGGCCATGGGATAAAAAATCCTTATGTCAAAGAAGTCTCGCTGACCCAGCGTCCAGAATCCTCGAGCACTCACGTCCAAACGGGCTTCGGTGGATGTATTTGTAGTCCTGTGATTGTGGTTCTCACCGTCCAATGCAAGGAGGGGCGGTTCCACCATGACGTCGTGGCAGATTTCCTTCAGTAGATTTGCTGTGAGAGCCCTTACTTCGTCATAACTCATGCATACGAGGCCACCTTTCTTCCACACCAGGGCGTGGTCATTGTCATAAGATGAGCCACTCACTCATTGGGCGATTAAACCTTCTACTGGCCTACCGTACCTTAGAGCAATGTCATCTGTGAATTCTTGTTTTTTAAGGATGAAGCCTTTTGCCCTGATCGGTAACGTTCTTAGCCAGTTCGAGGCGCCCACCTCCTTCACTATAGCTGGTTTTTTTCACGTTCTCTGGCAATTGCAGCAACAATTGTTGCAGTTTATCACTTTAAGTGTGCTGCATCTCTGTCGTAATGGACCGTGAGCTTGTCAGAGTTCTGATATTTAGTATCGGGAAGCTCCACTGGATAATCAATCCCATCTCTCCTAGTCTCGGTGGTAGTGCAAGGAGTGACCTTAATGCTGGGTTTAAGTGAGGGTTTTTCACTAGTGATGAGATAAAAGCGACATTGATGGTTTCTTCCAGAGGGTGGAGGAGGCTTCTGATATCAGGGATGATGCCTTACTCCATGGGTGAATGCTGCGAAAGCCCCCGAAAGCTGCATGTGGCTCTGTTTTAGCAATATCAGACAGAGCTTGGATTTCCTTCACCCACTCATTTACCTTTCCGGTTACGCTCTCGGTCTTGAAGTCCGTAGTGCCAATTACCGCACCTAGTTGTCTTTGGTCGTCCTTTGTTATTTTGACCTCACTTCCACAATGAGGAAGGACTTGCTGGCGTTTGGGTGGTACCCTATTTTTGGATCCCGTGATGTTACCAGGTCCCACCACTTCTTGATGTCCTCCACTTTTCCTGCTCCTGTTAGGTCATCAGCGTAAGCCACTTGCATGACCTCTGTTGTTTCATATTTTATTGTGTATTGGAGCACGGAAAGGCCGAGTGCGTTCATTGCCATGGCGATAGGGTCCCCCTGCGTAGCTCCCTCTGTTCGCTGTATGGTGGGATCTCCTCATAAGAACATAAGAAAATAAGGAGTCTGCAATAGGCCGGTTGGCCTGTGCATGGCAGCTCCTGTCGAGAATTACTACCAATCTCTATCATCCATGAATCTATCTAGCCTCCTTTTGAAACATTCCAGAGTTCACGCACTTACTACAGAGTTGCTAAGCTTGTTCCACTCGTCCACCACCCTATTTGTGAACCAGTTTCTTCCTATCTCCCTCCTAAACCTAAACTTAGCCAACTTGAATCCGTTGCTCCGAGTCCTATCCTGCTCGGATATTATAAGAACTTTATCTATATCCCCTTTATTGATTCCTTTCACCCACTTAAATACTTCTATCATATCTCCCCGCACTCTTCGTCTTTCTAGGGAATGCAAGTTATGTTTCTTTAACGTATCCTGATATGGAAGGTTTCTAAGTCCCGGAATCATTTTTGTCATTCTTCGCTGCACCGACTCTAGTGAATTTATATCCATTCTATAATAGGGGCACCAGAACTGAACCGCATAATCGAGGTGCGGCCTGACTAGCACAAGATATAGTTGCAATAAGACCTCTGCACTCTTGTTACTTACACTTCTAGATATAAAACCCAATACTCTGTTTGCCATATTTCGAACATTAACGCACTGTTTTCTAGGCCGTAGGTCCGGGCTTACAAGTACCCCTAGGTCTCTTTCACAAGTCGACTTCTCTAGGTTGATGTTGTTAAGGCTGTATACATTATAAGTATTTGTTCTTCCAATATTAAGTACGTTGCACTTGCTGTTGTTGAATTTCATTTGCCATTTTTCAGACCACCCCTGCAGTTTTTCAGACCACCCCTACAGTTTTTCAGACCACCCCTGCAGTTAAGGCCTTGAAGCTTGTTATATAGAGGTCTGATGGCTCCCTATAGGTGTTTTCAACATACATTGCAAAGTTTGGACATTTGATCTTGATGTTGTGCAGTGTAGCCTTGCGATTGATTATGTTGAATGCGTTGGAAGCGTCAACCAGGAGTACTTCCTTACAATCACGCTGCTCAAATATCTTTATCACGGCGTGAATGGTAGCTTCCCCTCCAGCCTGGTGGCCAGAACTTATTTGTAAGTTCCCTGCAACTGACCTGACATCATCATTTACCACCTCCATTATGCATTTTCCAATGATCCGTCACAACTCCTATAGGCCTACATCCTGGATTTTTATCCAGGGGGTTTAGGTGGCAGGCCGTCAGAGCATGGAGGTGATGGCAGCACGAGGTTCATAGCTTTCTTTCAAGGGCGGCGATGGCATTGCGGATATCACTTGTTATGGCACCAAACTTGTTAGTGTCGAGGATGACTCTCCAACCGTCTGCATCCAGGCCTGAAGGGCCTGCCCGTCCCTGTGTTTTTTTTCACATCATCCCTCCTGTTATTTTCTCGAACAGGACAGCATTAGGCGGGATATAGGCTCCCTGGAACCTGATGCCTTCGTCTTCACTTGCAAGGGGATGTTTTTCTTTCAGTTGTTGTAATTTGTTGTAATGCCTCTCTGTTTATTGGTATAATACCACAGGAAAATTCCTCTGTGAGAGATCTTAGCTCCAAGGACACTTTTCCCTCAAGCATCTTGTTACCAAAGTTTCTGGCAACGTCCGCGGTGTTTTGCTTTCCGTCTACTATAAATTTTAGACCCTCCTGCAGTAGGGTGTGTCATACGGAGGCGAATTTTTGTTTTGAGTTTGAAAAATCGGCCCATGGTATTAATGATGTAGTTCTATGTGCAGAATCATGTGATATCTTCTGATTTGAAAAGTTTTTATTTTTTGCTAGGTAAATTTTAACTTGAAATCTTGCTGAAAATTCAGTATTCCACCTTTACCAACACCACTATTAGCTTTATTTAAAGTAAAGTAAATGTATCAAGAATTTAATTTCTTAGGATGAAATAGTCGAATGGTGAGCGATGGTGGCCCACATTTTATTAAATTTAATGTTCTGCTTTGAAAACAAAATCATCAAATACAAAACGGTTTTACTACTCGACCGGTGTTGCTGCACCATAAAACATATCTTTTCCTTTGCTTCTGTTTCTACTCATCACCTCCCTGCTGACCACCTGAGCTCAGATGTAGCCTTCCCTCCTCTCCTGGCTGTACACGTGACTGCTGGCCTCGCTCACTTGCTGTACACAACGCTCTATACTCTGGGTGTGCGAGGGCCAGGCAGGGACATGCATGGGGTTGTCCAGGAAAGCTCTGACTTGAACATTGGTGAGGCTGCAGGTAAGAGGGAGCTCACTGCCAGCCTGGATGTTATCCAGATCTATGAGATCAGTGAGGGTCTTGGCACCTAGATTGACTTCAGGAGTCTTCCTGACCCTGAAGGAATCGTCACCAACTGATTCGTCATGCCCAGATCCTCTCATAAGTCTCATATCCAAGATGTTTTTGACTGCCACTCTTCTCTCCTCCTCATCCTTACTGCAGAGCATTGTCTGCAGAACTGCCTCGGGATGAGCATACCAGGAAGATCTCCTCTTGATCTGCTCCACAATCTGAACAACCTTCCAGCCCGGCTGACTCCTCAGGGCTCCGGCTGGAAGAGAACATGCCTCAGACCTTAGAACTGATGACGACCTTGTTGCGACCATTTGCTTGATGAACCTCCACGATGAACGACGACCTCTCGGAACATAGGCGTTCCTTTCAGTTTATGATGAGCGACCCAAATTCTGCAGAACCTGAGAGCCGTTGTGAGCCACCTAGAATGTGAGACTGGACCTATCTGCAGGTAAGCAAGTCTATCAGGCATGACCCCAGTTTTGATAGCACTGCAAATCATGTAACCATAGTACTGGTCAGTACTCAGGTCGTCAATGACAGTATGTGCAAGCTCAACGAGTGGAGGGCCAACTGTGATTTTTTCAAAGCTCGGATTTATTTCTAACTCGGTGGCAGAGTCCAGCATCTTGCCAAGAGGACCAGACCATCTGTTGTTTGAAAAAGTCTTGCCATCCAGCTCCTGGATCAGATGTCTGAGTGGCAACTCGTTGGTGTGGAGGTCACAAACAATCCAGACCAGCTTCCTCCCAATCTTCCGCTCTGTCCACTGTATGACCCCCCCTTGCCACCCTGTGTTCGTGTTGGTGCTGTCCCCTCCAATGGCCTGCAGGGTCTGGTCTACGTTCCTCTCTCTGAGCCAGTTCACAATGTTGTCTGCCACTTTCTCAGCTGGTTTCCTGATGTCATCTTTCTCTGGAGTGAAATGCCACAAATACTTCCCTCCTGGTTCACTGCAGCAGGAGTAGTGTTCCTCCTTCACCATGGCAGGGAACAACTTGTCAGAATCTCCAACTTTCATGAACCCTTTAGTGTCATCCCTTCTCCCATCAAAGAACAAACAATTGGTTTATTTTCTCTTATCCTTATCCAAACTCCTCTTCCTAAGTTGCTGACAAGTTTTCTCCTGAGCTCTCCTTGCTTTGTTATGATGCTGGTGAGACATCTTCCATGGAGTGTTGTTATCAAACCACCGTCAATCCAGGCAGCTGTTGCTATCTCTGCAGTTCTCTGAGACCAGTGTGGTGTCGCATGCTGGCCAGAGCTATGCTCGGGATATCTTTCCTATTTCGAATCTTATGCCTGGAAGGTTTGGGATCATTATTTTCTGGGTTAGGGACAAAGTCACCATTCTCCTGGTCAGCACTCAGATCAGCCATGGGGAATCATTAAACTCTGAATCAGCTTGACTCCAATCATCGGCCTTTTTTACCTCACCCTGGGCCTTCTCAAGTCTCTTTTCCTCGGCAACTCTTCTCCTCAATCCTGTCTCTCTGCTGGCAGCCTCCACCTCTTGGACTTCGGGGTATCTTGGCCCAAAGAAATCTTGAGGCCCCTATACTACTTGATCTTCTCTCTCTGTGCTTTGACAAATGCAGTTTGATCTGGGAATCTTCAGTTCCGCTTACCATTGGGGAGATGTGGGCCTCCAGGATTTAATCACGATCGCATCCAAACTCAGGACCAAGAGAACAATTGGGCACTTTTAGTAATTATGTCAAATAACTGGTCAGTTGTGGCAAGCTGTCCTTAACTGCCAAGTTTTTCCCTCTCCCAAGAGAGATATCTCTTGCCTTTTCCCCAACTAATAGCAGTCTCTCACTAATCTCCTTCTGACTTGTTATGACTGGAGGCTTGAGCTAGGCGTTAGCCAGAGTGTACTGTGCCAAGACAGATTTGGTCATATCACTGGCAATGTCTTTGTTTGTGTAAGTTCTTTGGTTCTTTTCACTGATTTGCCTGATTAAAACACCGTATCTCAAAGCATCTCTCAATGTAGGCAACTCCGACTTCAGGAGCTCTCTCCCAGACCCAAGATAGTGACTGAGATGGCTGGATTTTTGGCTCCTCGTCCTGACACAAGCAGCCATCGCAAATATTATCAACTTATAAATGCATCAGAATCTGAAACAGAAAAAAATATTGTTAGTTGGGTTGTTAAAGAATGAAGTCAGAAAGCAATGTTCGCTATTTAATTGTAATGCACTAATGTAGCTGTACGTTAGATTTTCGATAAATTTCACGCTAAAATTTACCTAGCAAAAGGTTGCAAAATATTAAAACTGAAATTATTTTCTGTATATATCCACTAAAATCTACCAAAAAAGTGATGGGCCATTAGTTTTAGCTGATCTTCCCTCCTATGACACACCCTACTCCTGCAGTGTTCTTGCTTCGCGTAGAGCATCTGCCACAGTGTCAATCTCCTTTTCATTGCTGCCACATTTTCTTTGTACCTAGACCTTGCGTGTGTCCCCTGACAGAATAGATGGAGTATTATGGCCAGTATTTGAAGAGCTAATGGGGCCAGGGGTCTGTCATGAGTTTAATTGTTTATGAGGCAAGTCATCTCCCGGATCATTTCTTTGGTGTCCGCACAGTTCTGAGTAGACTTTTTTTGACCCACTTTTCCGCATCGTTCCCCCGACAAGCTTTTCCAATTTATTGACTGTATGTCATTCACCTTATGAACAGTGTTTTCCGACTGAGTGGGTTCACTACAATCGTCTGACATGGCGTCATTAGGTGATGGATCTCTGCTGTTGGGATTTTGACAGCTGGTCCCTTTTCTACAACCCACACATCGTATGTTACTTCTCACACAAATACTATTTGTGCATTTTTTATTCCGGCCTGAGCACTGACAGGCACATTTCCCAGCCATGTTGCCGTCCTGGAAAGGAGGTGGCCGACGGGGCGGGCCCGTGGCGGGAGGTTGTGGGGGAGGGGGGGGGGCTGAGCGGGGCTGGGCAGGGCCAGGGCAGACCTGGGCTGAGAACAAGGCGGGAAGGACCGTTACCACCCATGACCAGCTCGGGTAATATGCCACGGCCTACGTGGCACTGACCAACACCAGCGCCACCTGCTATTCAGTCCCCGGTTCTCCATTAATTATCACCAATATCCACTCAGGAGGTCCACAGGTGGATGACACTGCGATCATTTGACGCATTACACATTCACAAGTAATAATTCCGGAAATTCTGGCTGGTTGTCCATAATAATAATAATAATAATAATAATAATAATAATAATAATAATAATAATAATAATAATAATAATAATAATAATAATAATAATAATAATAATAATAATAAAAATAATAATAATAATAATAATAATAATAATAATAATAATAATAATATTATTATTATTATTATTAATAATATTAATATACTAATACTATTATTATTATTATTATTATTATTATTATTATTATTATTATTATTATTATTATTATTATTATTATTATTATTATTATTATTATTATTATTATTATTATTATTATTATTATTATTTTCAGTCAAATTATAATACAGGTTTATAAGTAGATAGGTATGTATATAAACATTGCAGATATACAGTTCAGAATGAATATAGTTAATGTACATATACTGTACCTGTAAGCCAGGGAAGTAGACCTACACTGCAGTTTCCTGTGTGCAGAGACAGTGCAGGTAAACAACAATGGTAAATAGTAAGGTAACGTGACCAAGAATAGTCGTCAAAGCTATGAGGTGCTTATTTCCAGGAGAATCATTTGCTTAGGCTTAGGCTTGGTCTTTAAACAGGAATAGTAGGCTATACCAACACGAGTAATAGTGAAAGGTTTTCTGATAAATTCAATTCGCATTATATTACACTTGAACTGTTTGAGGTTGGCAGATCATTTCCACTTCAAATACAACATTCAGTGGTTGATGTTATGCGCTCACTTACTATGGCTTCACCTATTGTAAAAATTATCAATAACTTGTAATAAATCAGTGTATTCACTCCCAGTAAACACTGCTCCTTACACTGTCACTATGTTGAAATGAACTGTAGTTTGAGCTTTTCCCCATCTAAGTTATTATATGTCTTATTTGTGTCACTTATGTTACTTGTATATTATCTGTAATTCGTAACCCATTCCCCAAATATGTAACTGTATATTTTCAGCCTTCTGGCTGCCAAGCTCTTTCAATAAACCGTTAATTATTATTATTATTATTATTATTATTATTAACTTTAGCATTGAACTGTTTGATACCATTACTGATCTCGATGTGGTTAGGTAACTTGTTTCAATTCACTATAGCTGTGAAAAAGAAAGTGATTTTCGCTTGACCGAGGGGACCACCATAAAATTATGTTCACTGCCTCTAGTCCCTTGCCGGTTCATATCCCTAAGTGTAACAAAGTTTGCTATTAGATACTCTGAGCACAGTCCACTGGAAATCCTGTAAGTAAATGGATATGGTGATATGAGAAATTGCTGAATACCATCCAGAATTTGTTTAAGGGTGGGAAATATGCATTAAGATTTGTCAGGAAGAGGGAAATTGAATATAATTATCAGTAAAAGTAGAACTACGTAAACGATTTTAGCTGTTAAAATTCCATGGATAGTACAGCAAGAGAGGTGTAAATGGGTGTGAAGGAGAGAAGAGTAAGTTTGGTAAGTATTGAAACAGCCGTAAATAGGGGATACATTTGCTACTGTTTGTAGACGCAACTGTTCTAGTGAGTGATATAGCAGAAAATGAACAAGTTTGGCGATAGTTGATAGTGAATGTAAAGAAAATCAAATTACTGAAAATAAATAGAGAATAAAGATAAATAATAAACGTTGGCTTGAATGGAAACACAATGATAAGAAGTGGATTGTTTCAGATATTCAGAATGGATGTGTTAGCAAATGGAAGAATGAGGGATGAAACGCAGTGTAGTTGAAGAAAAATGGTGAGTGGATTAATAAATGTAAGGAGAAGGATAATCGTGGCAAAGGAGGAAAACACGAGGTTGCTCAGAGGAATAGTAAAACGACATTGTTGCAAGAATGTAAAGTATGGCCTCTGAATGCAAAATGATGAAGCCAAACGATACTTTGGAAATGCCACACTTAAGAACAATTTGTGAAGTATGGAGTGCGTAGAAAAAAGGAAAAACAAACATTGATAGTAAGAGACGTGGAAGTGAAATAAGTATTAGGTAGAGAGCGGAAGGGCGTTTATTCAGTTGATATTGACATTTTGAGAGATTAGGAAGTGAAATTTTGAATAAAAGAGGGTTTAACTTAAATTGATGGTAGAGGGGAGAGAGGAAGGCAGCGAAGGGGAGGGAGGATACGGTTAAGGATACACTAAAAGTAAGGGAATGGACGTCCAAGAACCAGCAGTGTCCACGAATGACAGGAAAGCCTTGGCATCTAATGATGTTAAAGGATTGACGCTTTGTTGAAGGCTGATGGTAGGCTAATGTGAAACGATGAGGGTAAACCAGTTGTGGAGTCTTGTTGTGCATGGGAGTACCGAAGTAGAACATATCTTTTACAGTATCAAGGCTGAACGAATGACAACAAATGCATTGATAATGTGTTTTCATAACCTCTCTGGTGTCCTGCCTCTACAGCAACAGAGAAATGGCTTGAGAGAGTAAATGT
Source organism: Homarus americanus (assembly GCF_018991925.1). Lineage (NCBI taxonomy): Eukaryota > Metazoa > Arthropoda > Malacostraca > Decapoda > Nephropidae > Homarus > Homarus americanus. Next base: position 20,522 of record NW_024727489.1, read on the forward strand.
TAGCCCCGATGAGTACAGGATATAGACCACAGAGTCTTATATACCTCCTTATTATCAATTTGCAGGTAGGAGTTAAGAGTGAGAAGGCTCTGAGCTTGCTCCATCTACAAGGCATCTTTTACCTGTGGTTCCTGGGTCACTTCTGTGCTTGCCTCGCCTTCATAGCTGAGATCCTTGTGAATTTAAGAAAAAAGAAGAAAATTCATCACAACGCAACATGTAATGAATGAAAAAAGACAATAGTCATCATAATCAAACCTGCAGTAAACGGTTGATCAATTCACGCTTAGAGTTCTCCTGCACGTCACCCGTCTACAGTGACCGTGATCGACACGAGACTAAGTGTGTTAACCTAGGTTTGTTATCCCCGTGGAAATATCACGTGTGGAAGCCTGGTTGTGACAAAAACAATCCAGGCTGGTCTATTGCATCTATGTGGTTAAACAAGTCACGCTTACCAGTTCTCCTGGCTGGGACAACCATCTACAGTGACTGTCAGTGACGCGAGACTATGTGTGGTAACCCAAGAGTACTTTTTGTTGTTATTGCCCGTGGAAAGAAGTTCTTGTGCGGAAGCCTGGTTGCAACAAAAGCAATCCAGGCTGGCAGTAAATGTATTACTTGAAGAATTAAGGCTCTGTTAAGTCATACCCACAGTAGAGCAATCACATGTGTCCCCAAGTTGAAAATTCCCTCTTTTAGAAGATTAATTTTATTACAGCGTGAACGTCAGTGACTCATATATCCATGCAAATTGTAAATCATTGTATGGAAGCTTGACAAATAAATGTAAGTGCAATTATCTGCCCGTATCTGTGATACTATCTTATTATTACTAAGAGTAATGACTAATTGGTTGTGACAAAGTATAACCATTAACCAATAACTTAGATGGATGTTGGAAATTAATGGAACTCATTAAATCATCATTTATCAAGTATAAATCATGGAATGTCGAGTGGTGGAGTGAACTTCTACGTAGATACTCCATAATCTCCTGTAAGTAACCAGTGTGAAGGTATCGAATTCTATGGTAAGAAATAAGAAACACAACATATTATAATCTTTATATAATATAATCCACTCTTACACCATATAATGATACAGAACACAATGAGAGGAAGAATATAAATAAGTAAGAATAGAGAGTAGGAATGTAAAGATAGGAAACTTGGTCCACGGCTGCCACCAATATAATGAGACAAATCTCACAAGAAGAGAATTACATAAATAAGTAAGAATAGAGAGTAGAAATGTAAAGATAGGAAACTTGGTAGCGTGGCCTGGATGTTATTTACTCAGCGTCAATACGCTTATCTTATCTCGTATGTCAATACACATATATCACTTCTTAAAGGGACAACTTGTTAAACACCTCTTCGATACAACTATTTATTAATTCACTCAATGACATGGACACATTAATATCACTATTATATCGGGGTACTAACACATTATGCTTTACGTTCCTTGACATCGACTCTCGGACACACCTGAATGAATACACTTCCCACAGTAGGTAACTCACCCTAGGACGTTCTGACAAGACTCACGTGTACCCTGACGTAGGCCCAGTGAGTGCTGGCTGGGCTGCCTCCTATGGGAGAATCTGCTCAGCTGGCGATGCCGTGGTCTGGTCGGGAAGTCTCCCTCCCGACCTGGGGAGGGGACGTGCGGGACACTGCTTAGTGAACCGAGTGACGACCCGAACGGGAGGGAGATGACAGCAACCAGAATGAGAATCAGTATGACCAGAAGGATAATGATAAAGATAATGCCCGTGGACGGGACTGTAGGGCCTTTATATGGGGTCGGCCCAGCCGGCTTCTGACCTCTAACAATTAACACTAAACTGGTTTGATCTGGATAATTGTGTGCAGGTGTGGTCCTGGCCAGGTGTCTTGGCTAGGTGCGGTTGTAGGTCACCGGCTCACGTCATTAGCAGGCGAGGTCAAGTCCCTTGGGTCGACCTGAGGTGTGTCAACCCGGAATGTGGTGGTACCACGAGGTCTGTGGTGTACTTGCTGTTATATGCGGCATAATTCTGGGCTGTAAGGTTTGGTCTGACAATCAATCATTACAGCCACTACGAAAACCAAAACCATGACACTGTCTCACACTTGCTTGGGTATTCAAACCCTGGGCCATTGGACTGTCAGCTCATTATGATAGTTACTTCGCCACCACATCCAGGACTCTTAAAGGTTAATATAGGGAAATTATTATAGATTTTTTTTTAGAGGAATGAATTTTGTAAAACTATTTTACATATCATTTGGGTTCTGAAATCGTTTGACCTTCTGTTTCAACTCAAGTCTTGTCACTGACTGCTGGGCTCCATATAAGAACATAAGAACATAAGAATGGAGGAAACTGCAGCGGGCCTATTGGCCCATACTGGGCAGTCCCATTTACACCCAACCCCTATTGCTCATATATCCATTCAACCTATGTTTAAAACTATCCAACGTATTCGAGTCAATAATGATGTTTGGTAACTTGTTCCATTCATCCACTACTCCAAACCAATGTTTACCTATTTCGCTCCGAAATCTAAATTTGTCTAATTTAAAACCATTGTTACACTGGTTTTGATAGTTTGAGTATCTTTGTTATGTCCACTTTGTTTAGCTCTGACTTCCCTTTACAGGGCTGTATACACCTCTATCATATCGCTCCTCACTCTACGACTCTCGAGGGGGTGCAAATTAAGATGCATTAACCTGTCTATGTACTTGAGGTTCCTAATGTCCGGGATTAATCTTGTCAATCTCTTCTAAATTCTTTCTGGGGGTTCTATATCCATTTTCTGTAATACGATGACCAGAGGTGAACTGCGTAATCCAAGTGAGATCTCACAAGCGCAATATATAGTTTCTAGTCTTGTAACTAACACTCCTTTGTGTGATCCCAAGTACTTTATTAGCCTTGTTTCGGTCAAATACACATTGTTTACTTGGCTTAAGTTTCCTACTTATTATTACTCATTAATCTTTCTTACATTTGGATTTCTCTATAACATCGTTGTTCATCTGATATCTTGTTTCTCTGTTTACATCTCCTAGACAAAGTACTTTACATATGTCCACATTGAATTTCATCTATCATTTTTCAGAGCATTCGAAAAATTTGTTTAGATTTTCCTTTAGTTTTGCGGAGTCCTCGTCAAATTTAATTACACGCCCTATTTTAGTGTCATCAGCAAATGTACTTATGTTGCTGTCTACGCCGATATCTATATAGTTTATGTAAATAATAAATGATAATGGTCCAAGTACTGAGCCTTGAGGTACTCCACTTGTGACGTTACTCCAATCGGATTTAGTGCCGTTAATGATCACTCGCTGTTTTCTGTCCTGTAACCAAGCACTAATCCATTTTAGAATATCTCCTCCAATGCCATGAGCCTCCACTTTTCTTATTAGCCTTTCGTCAAGGCTTTGCTAAAGTCAAGATATACCACATCAATGTCGCGCCCCTTGTCCACTGATTCGAAAACAGCTGAAAAGAATGTTAATTGATTAGTCAAACATGAACGCCCGTTTGTGAAGCCATGTTGGGAATCATTGATCAACTTGTGTTTCTCCAGGTGATTTCGAAAAGAATTTGAAATTATTGCTTCCAGTAATTTGCCTGCAATTGATGTTCAGCTGATTGGACGGGAGTTAGAGGATAGTGATCTATCTCCCTTCTTGAAAATCGGTATCACATTCGCTATCCTCCAGGATTCTGGTACGACACCCGTTTTTAAGGACATGTTAAACAATTTTGCTAAGTGCATCCTAAGCTCATCTTTACATTCCTTTAATACTCTGGCAATTAGATCATCGGGACAAGGCGACTTAATGGGCGTTAACTTGTCTATTTGCTTACTAACGTCGTTACCAGTCACTACTATCTCGCTTGATCTATTTTCCTCACTATCTCTGTATATAGTCAGTGCCTCGGGTATTATGTTCAAATTTTCGGTGGTGAAAACTGTTGAAAAATATTTATTCAGATTATTGCTCATTTCTCCGTCGTTATCAATTAGTTCGCCGGTATCTGACTGTATTGGTCCAATCTTTTCTCGTGTTTTAGTTTGATACATTTGAAAGAATCCCTAGCTACCTTCAGTTCATTATTCCTCTTTGCTTTACTTATCTCGGTCTTAACCCTACTGGCCAATACCTTATAATAATCTCTGAGGTAAACTTCACCATGATTTATTCTCCTACATATAGCCTTCCTTGTCCAATAATATTCTTTAAATATTTGTTTATCCATTTAGGGTAATTTTTTTCTGATCTGTGTTTTCTGTATGGTATGTTCTGCGTTTGTGCATTAAGTAACTCATTATTTAAATTGTTGTTGAACTCGTCAACCTCAGTTCTCGTGATCAGGTCATCCTGATCCGTCATATTTTGTGAGGATATCGTTGTCAGGTCTCCAGGTAAGATGAGCTCGCCCTCTGTGGGTACATTGTGTGAGATCACCTCACGTGAGGTCATGTAATCCACCCCCAAACGTAATACGTCTTCTCTCAGCTGTCTTTTCAACCTATCAAAGTTTGCCTTTCTGAAATCTGGGAATTTAATGGAATTTTTCTTGCGTCTGTCATTAAATTCTAATTTAAATCTTATTTGTTTGTGATCGCTGTTGGCAAGTTCGTTCCCTACCTCGACATTACTAATGAGGTTTTCTCTGTTTAACAGTCCTAAATCGAGTATATTATTACCCCAGGTGGGTTCGGTTATATGTTGACTTAGGAAACAGTCCTGAACTGTTTCAAGAAAATCCTCTGATTCTGAGTTACCTGTAAGGTCGAGCCAAACTTTTTGGCTTAAGTTAAAGTCGCCTACTATACAGACTTTGCTATGTCTGGAAGCCCTGGGCATTAATATATTTTCCTTCGCTATCATCTTCCCGTATCTATTATCACTCGTTAACCCACATAAATGTGTTCCTCCAGTTGCATTATGCATCCCTTATGCAGGGTATATACACAGTCTGAGTTTCTTGGAAATGAAATAGCGCCTGTGATAATGTGGTTGTCTTCAACAGTGTGTAGAGCCGTGTGGCTTGACCACTCAGAATACTAAAACGCATTTTCATGCACAGGATCCCCTCTTTGCTGAATAAAATCTTCTATCGTCAGCCAAATCAAATAATAAAAGGCGTGTCCCACTAATCAAGTGGTTGGAGGGTGATTACTTTGAGTGTTGAGTTTTTTGCTGAGAGGGAAAATTTGACATGACTATGTCACTCTACAGGAGGGCGGGGCCACAGAGTACTTGAATTAACCGGGTGATATGATCGACAACCACACCTTGCCAAGACACACGAGATAGTAGTGACTACTAACAATGTTAGTAAGCAAATAGACAAACTAATGCCTAATAAGTCACCAGGTCCCGGTGAGATATTTGCCAGAGTATTAAAGGAATGTAAGTTAGAGCTTAGCCCTTAGCAAAGTTGATTAACATATCCTTAAAAACAGGTGTAGTACCAGAATCCTGGAGGAAAACGAATGTAATACCGATTTTCAAGAAGGGAGATAGATCACTATCCTCTAACTACCGACCAATCAGTTTAACATCAATTGTAGGCAAATTACTGGAAGCAATCGTTTCAAACTCTATTCGAAATCACCCTGAGAAGCACAAATTGATCAATGATTCCCAACATGGCTTCACAAGCGGGCGTTCATGTCTAACTAATCTATTAACATTCTTTTCATCAGTTTTCGAATCGGTGGACGAGGGGCACAATTATGATGTGGTATATCTCGACTTTAGCAAAGCCTTCGACAGAGTCCCCCACGAAAAACTAATTTGAAAGGTAGAAGCGCATGGCATCAAAGGTAATATCCTTAAATGGATTAGGGCGTGGTTACGGGACAGGAAACAGCCAGTGAGCATAATCGGCACTAAATCTCATTAGAGCAACGTCACTATTGGAGTTCCCCAAGGCTCAGTACTTAGACCATTATTATTTATTATATACATAAACGACATAGATATCGGCATAGACAGCAACATAAGTAAATTTGCTGGTGACACTAAAATAGGACGTGTAATTAAACCTGACGAGGACTCTGCAAAACTACAGGAAAATCTAAACAAATTTTTCGAATGGTCGGAAAAATGGCAGATGAAATTCAATGTGGACAAATGTAAAGTACTCAGTATAGGAGATGTAAACAGGGAAACCAGTTACCAGATGAACAACGATGCCATTGTGGAATCCGACTGCGAGAGATTTAGGAGTAATGATAAGTAGGAATCTTAAGCCAAGTAAACAATGTGTTTTTGCTCGTAACAAGGCTAATAAAGTACTTGGGTTCATACAAAGGAGTGTTAGTTACAAGACTAGCGAGGTCATCTTAAAATTATATCTAGGGCTTGTGAGACCTCACCTGGATTAAGCAGTTCAATTCTGGTCACCGTATTACAGAATGGATATAGAATCATTGGAAAGAATCCAGAGGAGAATGACAAGACTAATCCCGGGCATTAGGAACCTTGAATACAGAGACAGGTTAAAGCATCTTAATTTGCACTCCCTCGAGAGACGTAAAGTGAGGAGCGACATGATAGAGGTGTATAAATGGGTTAAACAATGGAGACATTACGAAGGTACTCAAACTATCCAACAAGGAGCGAACTTGTAACAATAGAAAAATTTAGATTTCTGCGTGAAATAGGTAAACACTGATTTGGAAACAGAGTAGTGGATGAATGGAACAAGTTACAAACAACTTCAAACATGGGTTGGATATATGAGCAATGGGGATTGAATTATAAACAGGACTGCGGTATAGTCTAGGCCCACTATCTCCTGTAAAAGAGCCACTCCTTTATATATATATATATATATATATATATATATATATATATATATATATATATATATATATATATATATATATATATATATATATATATATATATATATATATATATATATATATATATAATCTTAGTTATGTTTATTCGAAAGAAAAGTGTTTCTTAAAATCAAGCGATTGAAAATTGTGATATCCATCACTGGTACAAGAGAATTTCTACCTATTGGCGTCTAGCACTTTCACAAAACTCCTTATCCTTTGTACATTCCTTTATCTCCAACACTCCAAGACCATCCCTCCTCCACGTAGTTCTTGACCTCAACCTGCCTGTCACCCCTACCCACCCTACCCATACCCATCTCACTCCTTTCCCACCTTATAACCTCCTCGCTTCATCTCTTAAGTAATTTTACCTTTCACTTCTTTTCCATTCTGCATTTTTTTTTACTTACAGCTGCCTTAAGCCCTAGCATCGTTCCTCCTCACCTTAGAAACTACACACCACCATCCGACTCACCCTTCATCTGCCGTACCTGAGTGTCACCGCGCCAGGGTAATATATAAGAAGTTAAGAAGCCTTGAGACTGAAAGTAGGCAGGAAGGTGGATGAAGGTGTTTGACCTTGGCTCGTGAAAGTACGAGGATGCTGTAGAGTCGAACAGTGGCTTGTCACTCTCTCTCTATAGGGAGGTTGTAAACCAAGATAGGGGTGAAGGAGGACAGTGCGTGAGGATGGGTGGTGCGTCAAGGACGGTGGTGAGTATGGGTGGGTGGTTTGTGAAGGGGGAAGTGAGTGAAGGAGGGTGGTGCGTGAGGGAGGATAACATGTGAGGGAGGATGGCGCTCTGGATTTCATATGCTCAACTAATAATAATAATTATGTAAAATATATATACAGTATATATACAACAGAAAACCACCATAATAATTTAGGGGAAAATAAAATGAATGAGATATTCCCTTTCCTCCACACTATTAGACTCTCTCTCTCTCTCTTTGTTTACATTCGTCATTACTTTCTTCATTGA
>NW_024727490.1:0-13713 GCF_018991925.1 Homarus americanus
AGTGCAAAAAAAAAAATTCTTTTACTTGAGGACGACCCCCGAACAGTGGTGTGCCTGCACGATCACAGACGTCACTGCTGGATTGGCCCAGGTTTTCCCCGACCCTCATTGGAGACAGATAATGCCACTCCGTGAGGTGTGCACCACTGGGGGGGCTCTAGCACGAATACTGAATTATGAAAAATTCAGCAGGTGCCTCGGCCAGGGTAAGTAATAGAAAAAATGTAGTAAGAGAGAAAGCCCTCCTACCACGTCAGGAAGGACAACAGTTAGCGCTTCCCTCGCAGTTGTGTGGGTAACTCACACTAACTGTGGGGAGGGAATGCTAAGGTTGTCAATCCTGAGAGCTCGTGAGGTGTCAAAAATGGTACAAGTGACAAAGCCACTTTTAAAATGAATTTAATGAATGAATGAGTTGCTGTGAAATGCTGTGATGTTGTTGAACAGCAAGAACAAGTGCAAGTGCACAAGATGCAGCGGGCTATGGCGAACAGAAACCGTTGCGCAGAGTACTGTTCCCGCAAGAACGTCAGTCTCCTCCCGTGTCCAATCAGCCTCTCTGCCTTCTCGTCTTGGCTCCACTAGTACTGTACACACCCTCTCTAGCCTTAGTTTACAGTAATGTTGAAGTATATAATGAAGACTCACAGCTCATGGGTTAGAAAAACAAAAGATGCTTGTTTTATTTATTTATTCATTTATTTATTTATTTATAGTTTATTTTAGAATCCCCGAAAGTTAGAACAAAATGGCTGACGGGACTCACAAGCGGGCGGTGTTTACAGTATGGACCAGGAATAAAAAATAAATGAAAAATAAAATAAATAAATCGTAAATTGGTGCATTGTTTCTCCAGGGGTAATTATAGAAGTACAAATGTTCTCCAGCAGTGGGTAACGATCATAGTCACGTATAGAGCTTCCGACGCAGGTAGATTGATATAGATGCATTACCTTGAGTTAGTGGGTTACAGGGGCTTTTTACACGATAATATTAAAGGTGTTTTTTCCTTCTGTTTGTGGCACTTGAGGTGTTTAGGTTAGGTTTAATTAAAATGGTTTAGTTATAATAGTTATATTACGATAAGTTAAGTTGAATTTAGAACTTTTGATTTACATATATCGTGTTTTAGAAGGATTTGTTAGCTAATAAGTTTAATTTGGATAAGTTTAGTTTAATTTAGATCATTTGATTTTACAAGGTCGTATTATAATGACTGGAAACCATATAGAAACCTGTTAGAAGTAAATATTTCTACGGCAGTGAATGAGTAGGTCAATAAGTGGTGTATAGAGCTGCTGACGCAACTTAAACGGTATATACTGTACATCATATGTTATCAGAGCTTTCCTGTTGTACGTAACCGCCTCCGTCAAAGTGTCTTAGTGGCTCATGTGAAGATTAGCCTCTAGTTTATTTAACCTCAAGATTAACTACACTGGCACTGCCTGACCTGACCTGACCTGACCTGACCTGACCTGACCTGACCTGACCTACCCTACCCTACCCTACCCTACCCTACCCTAACCTAACCTAACTTAATCTAACCTAACTTAACTTCCCATGTAGCGTTAGGTTAATCATTAGTTGAAATAAGCTGGGAGGGTTAATCTTCATGTAATCTATCTTAATTAACAATTTTGGTCAGGTGAGGCCTTTTTACCTTACTCGAGAGCAGGAGGAGGAGGACTTGCTAACGTCTACAGATCATCGTCAACCAAGGCAGATATTGAATACCTTTTGTTTACCTTTGTGGCTTAAGAACACATCTTAACACCATAAGACTATTCGCCTCAATGCAATAATACAGTAATTGATTATTGTATTCTAATAAAATTTACGGTGTATCTTTTGAACCAGATTTATTGTTTGACTTTTGTGAATGAGAAACTGGTTGAGGTGTATTGTGGTAAAGATCCTTAAGAGCAGCTCTGTGTGTTCTTACGACCTCAAAGTAACACAAAAGGTAGCCAGTATCTACCCTTGGTCAGTCACTTTATGTAGATGTCAATTGTGTCATTTTTCTAGACTTAGTGCCCCCTGGAGGAGAAAGTAAATACAATGTTGATTTATTTTGGTCACAACACACGCTAGTAGATTATTTTTCCTATTTAACTAAATAATTAACACTATGTAGCTAACTAATTATATGACTCAAAGATGGTAACCAATATGGTGTCGATATTGTTCACATACTCTATGATTAATAGATGTATTGTCTGTTTAATTTTAGGGAAGAATTTAATTTATACACTTTTGAGAATCTGGATACAGGAGTTTTGTCTTTGCGCGCGCGCGTGTGTGTGTGTGTGTGTGTGTGTGTGTATGTGTGTGTGTGGTGATGATGATGATGACGGATACTTTCCTCTGCAGTGAAAAAAATATCTTGACATTGCAAAGTTTAACTGTAAGCCGAAGGAACGTTTGTAATGTGACTTATTATGTGAAATTGTAACTTGAAATTTTTTGTGAAAAAATATTTCCCTATAAAGTTTGGCAGTAAATGAAGTATTACATCAAGGTGTAACTTGTAGTTCCTTGTGGAGTAAATTACCTAAGTGGACGATACAGCTACTCCAGGGTGTAAGACCTAGAGTAGAAAGTCTTAAGACCTTACCTGAGGTTGAAAGACTCTTATAGTGGAACGTCTTAGGTATTGAAACTTTAATTACAGTAAATAAAATATAATCTACGTAAACATTCCTTCACCTGGCGACAACTAATGATACAGGTGGTGTAATAGCTCTTTAAAATTCCTCCGTTTGATATAATAATGACCAAACATGAACTTATAATGTGCAATATCTTGATAACACATTAGCTGCAACATTACACATAGTCCAGTGTATGTGTAGTGAGGGACATCTACCTAAATGAGTTACAGAATGTGGAGTTGAGGCAAAAAAATGTTGGGACATGTTTGAGATCATCAGTTGAGCCAAACGTTTATACTCAATATTGTTTTAATGGTATTTTAGAGCGACCGAAAAATGTAAACAAAATGGCCGGCTAGGCTCCGGGGATCCACGAGTCCTCTTATGAAGGATCGACAATAAATGAAAACAAATCAGATTAATTTAAACACATTTCCAAGAGTATTAGATCCTGTAAAGAGAGAAAATTAATACTTGATATTTGTAGAAGCTTTTTTTTCGTCCGTTTTCGTCTTGGTTAAAACAATTGTGGTGGTGTTACCTGTTCCAAACGGTAGACATCAAGGAAATGGATCAAGACCTTAATACTCAAAGGTACACATGATGATTTGTTCCCAAGTCCGAGGATATACTTCACAAAACAGATTAACTTTAGGACACAATGATGGCGAACAAAATAACATCAACATTGCGTACAGCACATATCTTGCTTTGACTCTTAACTCTTGTAATTTTTCGTAATGTTAGTGAATGAAATTGAGATTCGGGGCATATTTTCCTGTTTTTCTTTCTAATCAAGTGTAAAGGAAGATGTACTGTTTATTGATGGATTTGGTGATGTCTTAATAGTGTATTAGTGTGTTAATATTACACAGGTTTGGTATAGTGGTGACGGTAATGTAGTGTAGTAAGATTTTAACACATGGAGGTGAATTTGTCTTTTATGTTGAGGATTTAAGAACATAAGACCATAAGAAAATAAGGAGTCTGCAATAGGCCGGTTGGCCTGTGCATGACAGCTCCTGTCGAGAGTTACTACCACTCTCTATCATCCATGAATCTATCTAGCCTCCTTTTGAAACTTTCCAGAGTTCCCGCACTTACTACAAAGTTGCTTAGCTTGTTCCACTCGTCCACCACCCTATTTGTGAACTAGTTTCTTCCTATCTCCCTCCTAAACCTAAACTTATCCAACTTGAATCCGTTGCTCCGAGTCCTATCCTGCTCGGATATTATAAGAACTTTATCTATATCCCCTTTATTGGTTCCTTTCACCCACTTAAATACTTCTATCATATCTCCCCGCATTCTTCGTCTTTCTAGGGAATGCAAGTTAAGTTTCTGTAACCTATCCTGATATGGAAGGTTTCTAAGTCCCGGAATCATTTTTGTCATTCTTCGCTGCACCGACTCTAGTGAATTTATATCCATTCTATAATAGGGGCTCAGAACTGAACCGCATAATCGAGGTGCGGCCTGATTTGTTAAAGGGAAGATCTGGTGGACGGGGATAATTGTCTGGTTGTGATGGACACGGCTCACCTAACCTAACCCAATCTAACCTAACCCAACCCAACCTAACCCAACCTAACCCAACCCAACCTAACCTAACCCCTATATATGTGTGAGATAAGGTTCTGATTCAAGAACAAGATGCACAAGTTCGAATCCAAATTGAGCTGTAGGGTTTGTTGACTAATTCGGGGCTTTACATTCATAAAACTCTCAAATGGGATACGACTAAACCCGAAGCCCCATCTTCCGTCGGTCGGTCGTTGGTGTCAGGTCAAAGTTCAGTTTGTAGTTCACCTCCTGTGATATGTGTCATTTATCGAAACGAAACATGAGGTTAACGTGAAAACAAAACCTCGAAGCAACACGTATAAACAGGGTCGAGTTTTCATCGGATTTTACGTCATGAAATTTTCCATCTTGAGAGAGAGAGAGAGAGAGAGAGAGAGAGAGAGAGAGAGAGAGAGAGAGAGATTGATTGATTGATTTCGATGCTGAAATTAACACTAAAATTTTATACTGTAATTGAGATAAATGCAGGTAAGGTTGGCGTATGGAATTATTGAAGGACGATCACAGAAATGTTTTACCTGTTTCCTGTGATGTAAGTCCAAAATGGTGTTAATTGTCATGGGTTTATACGTCCAAAATGTTCTTCATATCGTAGGGTTTTACATCCAAATATGCCATCCAAGTCCATATGTCCATTCATCCAGTTAGCTGTTTATCCATCCACCGATTCACCCACCTACCCATCTCTCATCCCATTCAGTCACCCATCTACCCATCTATCCTCCCATTCAGTCTCCCATCCATCCATCCATCCATCCATCCATCCATCCATCCTTCCATCCATCACACGGGGAATAGAATGACCCACTTATAATTTTTCTCTTTCCTGCTGCACTAAGGATCAACCACCCAGAGTGGTATGGCTACCCTGAGTAAGTACACTCTGTATTCCTCCTGTACTCTATTGTGGGTGTAGGTGGTGGGTAGTGTGTGTTTGTGGGTGTAGAACGTGGATAGTAGGTTTGTTTGTGGGTGTAGGGCGTGGATAGTAGGTTTGTTTGTGGGTGTAGGGAGTGGATAGTAGGTTTGTTTGTGGGTGTGGGGCGTGGATAGTAGGTTTGTTTGTAGGTGTAGGGCGTGGATAGTAGGTTTGTTTGTGGGTGTAGGGAGTGGATAGTAGGTTTGTTTGTGGGTGTAGGGCGTGGATAGTAGGTTTGTTTGTGGGTGTAGAACGTGGATAGTAGGTTTGTTTGTGGGTGTAGGGAGTGGATAGTAGGTTTGTTTGTGGGTGTAGGGCGTGGATACTAGGTATGTTTGTGGGTGTAGGGAGTGGATAGTAGGTTTGTTTGTGGGTGTAGGGAGTGGATAGTAGGTTTGTTTGTGGGTGTTTGGGAGTGGATAGTAGGTATGTTTGTGTGTAGGGCGGGATAGGTTTGTTTGTGGGTGTAGGGGCGGATAGTAGGTTTGTTTGATGGTGTAGGGAGTGGATAGTTGGTTTGTTTGTGGGTGTAGGCGGATAGTAGGTTTGCTTGTGTGGGGCCTGGATAGCAGGTTTGTGGGTGTGGGGCATGGATTGTAGGTTGTTTGTGGGTGTATGAGTGGATAGTAGGTTTCAGGGTAGGGCGTGGATAGTAGGTTTGCTTATGGGTGTGGGGCGTGGATAGTAGGTTTGTTTGTGGGTGTGGGGCGTGGATAGTAGGTTTGTTTGTGGGTGTGGGACGTGGATAGTAGGTTTGTTTGTGGGTGTGGGGCGTGGATAGTAGGTTTGTTTGTGGGTGTAGGGCGTGGATAGTAGGTTTGTTTGTGGGTGTAGGGCGTGGATAGTAGGTTTGTTTGTGGGTGTGGGGCGTGGATAGTAGGTTTGTTTGTGGGTGTGGGGCGTGGATAGTGGGTTTGTTTGTGGGTGTGGGGCGTGGATAGTAGGTGTGTTTGTGGGTGTAGAGCGTGGATAGTAGGTATGTTTGTGGGTGTAGAGCGTGGATAGTAGGCATGTTTGTGGGTGTAGGGCGTGGATAATAGATATGTTTGTGGGTGTAGGGAGTGGATAGTAGGTTTGTTTGTGGGTGTTTGGGAGTGGATAGTAGGTATGTTTGTGCCAGGTGTGGGCATGGATAGTAGGTTTGTTTGTGGGTGTGGGGCGTGGATAGTAGGTTGTTTGTGGAGCAGGGCGTGGATAGTAGGTTTGTTTGTTGGTGTAGGGAGTGGATAGTTGGTTTGTTTGTGGGTGTAGGGCGTGGATAGTAGGTTTGTTTGTGGGTGTGGGGCGTGGATAGTAGGTTTGTTTGTGGGTGTGGGGCATGGATGGTAGGTTTGTTTGTGGGTGTAAGGAGTGGATAGTAGGTTTCTTTGTGGGTGTAGGGCGTGGATAGTAGGTTTGTTTATGGGTGTGGGGCGTGGATAGTAGGTTTGTTTGTGGGTGTAGGGCGTGGATAGTAGGTTTGTTTGTGGGTGTAGGGCGTGGATAGTAGGTTTGTTTGTGGGTGTAGAGGCGTGGATAGTAGGTTTGTTTGTGGGTGTAGGCGTGGATAGTAGGTTTGTTTGTGGGTGTAGGGCGTGGATAGTAGGTTTGTTTTGTGGGTGTAGGGCGTGGATAGTAGGTTTGTTTGTGGGGTGGGGCGTGGATAGTAGTTTGTTTGTGGGTGTGGTGGATAGTGGTTTGTTTGTGGGTGTAGGGCGTGGTAGGTTTGTTTATGGGTGTGGGGCGTGGATAGTAGGTTTGTTTGTGGGTATAGGGCGTGGATAGTGGGTTTGTTTGTGGGTGTAGGGCGTGGATAGTAGGTGTGTTTGTGGGTGTAGGGCGTGGATAGTAGGTTTGTTTGTGGGTGTAGGGCGTGGATAGTAGGTTTGTTTGTGGGTGTAGGGCGTGGATAGTAGGTTTGTTTGTGGGTGTAGGGCATGGATAGTAGGTTTGTTTGTGGGTGTAGGGCGTGGATAGTAAGTTTGTTTGTGGGCGTAGGGCGTGGATAGTAGGTTTGTTTGTGGGTGTAGGGCGTGGATAGTAGGTTTGTTTGTGGGTGTAGGGCGTGGATAGTATGTTTGTTTGTGGGTGTAGGGCGTGGATAGTAGGTTTGTTTGTGGGTGTATATGAATCGGCTGCTTGTCCAATTAACCAGTCCGTTCACACATATTTATATTTGGGTTTTAAGTAACGAAACCCAAACGGTAGTTCCTTTGTTTTATTATAAAAGGTTGTATATATAATTCCTGAGTGTATATCAACCGTAAGTCTCACTGTCTAGGAGTGAATGAGAAAGGGACGGCGTTTATGTATGATAAACGTTTGGTCACGTCCTTTCGATATGAGTTGAGGTGAGCTACTGAAGCTTAGGGGCATCGCAGTGCGTGCTTACAGAAATGCTGAGCTATGGGTCTCGCCCTCTTGGGTAAGTTGCCCGCTCACGTGTCAATCTCATGTCTTACTCATAGACAGTGGAAAGTTACAGGGTGGTGAATCTGAATATAATATCAGATGTATTGACCCATTTATATAATACGTTCTGTTGATGAGACAGGGGCCTATTACATCGCTCGGTCACCTACCAGCCGAGCTCCGTGAGGCCTAAATAACTCACAGAGTACAGTACATCCTAGACAACCCTAACCATGTTATAAACAGATATGTAGACACTAAGCTGGGGAAATTACTGTAGGGGTATTCTCTACTACAGGGGACCTAGACTTTTGTGTCGTACGGGTTAGTATGTTATGAACAATGTTGAATTTGGATGATACTGCCCGGTAATAACAGAACAGGAACATTATTGCCAGAATTAACAGAATAGAGGGAATCGTAAGACTTGGTAGTGCAAATTCCCGTGACAGATAAAATGGCAAGTTATTATTCAAATCAGCAAAATGTGTCTCGTTCAAGAAAGCTAACACTTTTAATTTCTCTGATACTATTTGAATATCCTTGATAGTGAAATTCATTATAGGAAGTGGAATTAAAGCAGACTTGAGTTTTCGATTTAATGCAAAATGCTGATGAGTAGGCAAGGTCCGTAATGTACTACAAGTGATTTCACAGTAATCAGGAGCCTTGTAATGCCCTTTCACAACTAGCTGCTTAACACCATTTTGGCATTTTAAAATTACAGTAGTGAGATTTGGAAAGAACAAATACTGCACATTGTGAAGGTGAGCGTGGAACACAGTCTTTAGACTAACTGGCCTATAACTGCATTGCGCTAACGCTGTGCGTACATTTGGTTGTATGACTGCCAATTCACATATTCCCTCTGCAGCAGGAATAAATGCAAACATGTAGGCTGGACATACGTGTAGGTGTAGATAAGACGACTTACACCGTGACAGTACCTCAGAATCCTCTATTGATAACAATGAATATTCTTCATCTACTAAGAAAAGTTCTTTAGGCCTATCTAGGGTATACAGTGTGTCGTTCACAAACCAGGGGAAGGGTTCTAAATGCCATGCATTAAACTCATGTTGCCCTCGCATAGGAATGTGGATCAGAATTGCATTGTGCGTGAGGGTTGACTCCAACAGCGGGTAATAATAGTGAACCTCATTGTCATTGAAAATAGGAGTTAAATGATACTGCAACTTGGCTATTTTTAAAGCTTCAAGAAGCGTCTGCACAGGCACAAGCTTCGCGTCCACACGTCCTATCCCGGCATCTACAATGCTGTCTATTAGTTCATTTTTAGAGGTTACAATTTTATGAACTGAAATTTCAGCAGCATGCAAATATTCTGTGAAGTAAAGGAGCCATTCTAACGTCGGGATTGCTTTCTGTAACCTAGTAACAATCCTCGAAACTTGGTTAGACTCCATTATGATTGCATTAACCTTTGATTCTAGAGCAGTAATCGCGTGAAAGGTTTGAGAAATAACACGATTCTGTTGAGATACAGCTTGAACGACAACGTTCATGAAACTATTGTCGAATTCATCGAAGCTGTGCTGAGACCATGAAGAATGTCCAATGCTGATTGTAGTTGGCCGTCGACGTTTTCCATCTGACGCGAAAGTACGAGTTAACTTCTACTCGCAGAACGTAGTTTCATACAATAGTCATTTGGGACATTTTGCTTCTGAACAGTCTGTAAGGATGTATCAATCACATTATCATCAACTTGAGGTAAGACATTTATCTGGGTCTTCTTCAGACGATCCGCGTGCACGACATCTGCGATCTGTGCATTAGGCTTCCATATTTTGAATTTGTTGCCTGCTTCTTTTGAGATTATGCGGAATGGACCAGAAAATTTCGCCGAAAGTTTGGAGTTCCTTTCAGGTACCTGTAACATAACAGCGTCCCCAACGTTCAGTGCGATAGGTTTAGCATGTTTATGCTGTTTGATGATCATTTCGGCGCGTGACGCCGCTAGCTGTGATCGTACTTGGTTATGAATTTCTGTAAAGACATGAATTTGTTTTGCCGCAAAATCATCCGTATTATATACCGGGTATGGCGCCTCTGTAAGGATGTCGTAAGGCAGACGTTTATCTGTGCCATAGACAATATAGTAGGGTGTTTTGCCCGTAGAGCTATTAACTGACCCATTAATCGACGCTGCAACCTGCGGTAACCAATCCTCCCATGCGTATTGAAAACCACTAACAATTGGACGCAGTATTTCTAGGATTTTACGATTGGTTCTTTCAACAAGGCCATTAGCCTGTGGATGATAAGCTGTCACAAAAGTTTGTTTAATTCCATATTGTAAACATATATGCTCTATTAGCTCATTCTTGAACTCTGTTCCATTATCAGAGAGTAGAACTTTAGGCGTAGTATATGGACATATGAGATTCATCACTAATGCATAGGCTACTGCTTCGGCCGTTTGCTTTTTAGTGGGATCAAGACCACGAACCTGGAAAAATGATCCACACACACTAAGACGTATCCTGATCCCTGATGACTCATTGGGAGTTGTAACACATCAACAGCGACTGTGTCAAACGGACGGTCTGGTGTAGGATATTGTAGAATCGGGGCAGGTGATCCTGTCGATCTTTTATGTTGAGCACATGCCAAACAATTAGCTATGTGTAATTCTATGTCTTTCTTCATAGTGTTCCAGAAATACTTCTTTCGTAAATCCGCTAAGCATTTATCACGACCTTGGTGACCTGCTTGTGGGACATCGTGGAACAATGTCATTACTGCTTTGCACAACGTGTCAGGTACGACTATTTGAGACACATTACCCTCAGGAGATTTTCTCGTCCTATTGAGTATGTTATGTCGTAATTCAAACTGACTTAAGGGAAGAAATAACTTGGGGAGTTTAACATCCTCGCCCGATTCGAGAGCAAAAATAACAGCTGACCAATATGGGTCGCGTCGTTGCTCATCTTCCAGTTGCGAAAGAGTGAATGCTGATACAGGCATTACTGGTGCTATATTTCTTGACAGAGCGTCGGCGACAACATTCGCCCTCCCAGGTAAATACCTAAATTCGGGGTCAAACTCTTGAATTGTCAGATACCAGCGTGCTAATCTGCCTGATAAGTTTCTGCCATGGAACAGTTCGGTGACTGCCGCATGATCAGTAAAAACAGTTATCTTGTAGCCAAAGATAATGTCTTTGAACTTCTTAAGTGCCCACACAACGGCTAACGTTTCTAAATGCGTCACCGAATAACGTGTTTCAGCATCGATTAGTTTGCGACTTGCAAATGCTATCACTCTAAACTTCCCACGCGTGTCCTCTTGCATGAGCACTGCTCCGACTCCAATTCCGGGAGCGTCAGTACAGAGAGTGAAAGGTTGAGTGTAGTCTGGGAATGCTAGAACCGGGGCATTGGTTAGCGCTGTCTTCAATGCCGTAATACTTTCCTCGTGTTCAGCATCCTATATAAACACTGCATCTTTTTTTTGAGCAACCTCGTTCGGGGCGATGCTAATGTTGCATAGTCCCTGATAAAGGAACGATTATAACCAGATAATCCGAGAAGGCTACGCACATGATCATTTGAGGTAGGACGCGGGAACTGAGATACAGCTTTGACTTTATCATTAACTGTGTGTATGCCCTCACCGTCGACTACATGACCAAGGAAATGGATTCTGGATTTTAAAAACTCGCACTTTGAGAGTTTTATTTTGAGTCCTGCTGTGGAAAGTTTGGCCAAAACTTCACGCAGTTTTATCAGATGGGAATCGACGTCCTTACTGACTACTATTAGATCATCCAAATAAGCGCAGACTGTGTTACCAATTAGTCCGGCAAACAGGGTGTTGATCATTCTTTGAAATGTTAGTGGGGCATTTCTGAGACCAAATGGCATTCGTAGAAACTCAAAGTGGCCTAGAGGCGTGCTAAATGCCGTGATTTCTCGTGATTTTTCATCGAGTGGTATTTGCCAATACCCACTAAGCAAATCTAAGTTGCTAAATACCGCATTATCCTTGCCTAAGGATTGCAATATGTCACTCAAGATAGGCATTGGGTACCTATCAGGGATTGTTTGATTATTTACGCGCCTGAAATCTATGACAGGGCGCCATCCACCATCCTTTTTCGGGACGAGGAATAATGGGCTATTAAAGGGGGATTTTGAGTGTCTAATGACATTCTCATCTAACATACCCTGTACCATATCTTGCACTACAGCGCGCTGGCTATGAGGTAGTCTATAAGCTGGTACGTAAATAGGGTTGGTTCCTTCCTTTAACGCTATATGATGGGATGTTAAATCTGTCTGACCTAGCGTTTCCCCTGGCAAGGCTACTATTTCTGTAGTCGGCAAGCAGCTCTAACAGGCGTGTCTTGCCCTGAGGATGATCGATCACCTTGACATGTGGTGCTATTTGATCTATCCTGGCCAGTCGAGTCTGTTGGCAATTCGCAACAATACCTCGAATTAGGAATTTATTTGGTTGCACTTCGACATTGCTGTGATATCTATAAAATCACACACATAACATCCTTTCTTTAATTTCTTGATAATGTGAAATTGCTCCCGCAATCCCGTAGACTTGTGTGTGTGTGTCTCACAGTAGACACAGCTGATTCCAAGGTCCGGTGATTGGGTCAATGCTCACAAAAATCCTGAGTACAGCAAACCGCCGCTAATTGTTACACAACGTCATCCACAACACCATACCTCAGAATGCTGAGACCATCTCTCAGACCGGATGTGTCATCATCACTAGGGTGGGTGCTGGGTGCTGGTAACTGGGGGTTGTTCACGCCATACGAAAGAATTTTGTTGACAGGATGTTGATTGATGAGTAGTCTCAACAACTGCAGTCACGTCCTGTCACACCCTGGGCAGTGAACGAATCATTTGCAGAAACTAATGTTCACTTCAGCTCACAGGATTTTTGCGTTGGTGAATTCCTCATTCTGGTAATGGAGAGTACTCTTCAACATTGCAGGTACTATCTTCCAACTCTTGCTGCTGTAATCACGCTGGGAAGGTGTGTGGTTGAGGTCGAGAGATATCTCTGACGCAAGATCCGCCTTCCTCTTAATAGGATTGGTAGACAACACTTTCGTCCTAGCGGTGAGCATAGGTTCAGAATGACTCATTGCTGTGTAGGAAACACCTTTAAACGTAACACTATTATTACGTGGATGAACATCTATCATGTTCTTTCGAAGAGTTGGTAGACCAAGTAACCCGTCAGCTGGCAAATTGAACTGCTGAACTATATAAAAGTCCGCGTAGAAGGACGTACCACGTCTTGAGAATCTGAGTGGTAACGTCACCATTCCTTTGATGCTCAGCTGAGTACCTGAAACTCCTTCGAGCTCAGCGTTACTAGGCCTCCATTTGAATTTGCGGTGAGGAAATTTACGTTGTAACTCGTGATATGATGTCAAGGCCAATACATTAGCGCAAGCACCTGTGTCTATATCAAGAGCCAATCTGGTATTATCCACTCTCACCGGTACTGACAACACTTCCACTTTTCTAAGCGCCGCTATTAATGAGGCCGCTATAGAAGTGCTGTGAGGAGGGGCGGGAATTACCCTATCTATCCCTCTCCTTGCTGTAGTGTGCGCTGGTCTTCCCCCGATGACTTGTCCTGGGGACGTTTCTGCTTGCGCCTATACGACACCTCCGTTTCACTTAGGTCTACTCCCTAGCCTTTATTAGTATATCGCACTCATGTGAACTATGAGATGTCGATTTGTGAAGAGCGCACCATTTGCGCGCTGTCTGGTTTAGGAGGAGGAGGTGCTGCTTTAGCTCCCTCTCTGTTTGACCTTGAGAATGGCTTTGCACCGGGTGTGGCTTTATTTGCACTATTACCTCGGAGCTGAAAACAATCTTCCATTACGTGGCCACGTTTATTACAATGTGTGCGCATCGTAACGATGTTTTCTGTTTATATGTTAGGCGGGGAGGAGCGATCGAAGCTAAGTGTGTCGCATAAGGAGTCTGAGAGTGAGGCATCTGTGGCATCTGTGACGGCTGGCCCAGCTGTGACCTACCCCCAATAATCCCAATTAGCGTTCGCTTGAACTTTTCATAGTCAGGGCTTTGTAAACCAAACGCATTTAAACGACTGCCTGCATAGGAACCCTGCGTTATATGGGAACGTACATAT
>NW_024727491.1:0-20094 GCF_018991925.1 Homarus americanus
GATCAGGGGCTTTTGTTATACTCGATGAGGGGCCTTTGTCATTCTCGATAAGGGGACCTTGTTATACTCGATCAAGGGACTTTGTTATACTCGATCAGGGGACATTGTTATACTCGATTAGGGGACTTTGTTATACTCGATCAGGGGACTTTGTTATACTCGAATCAGGGGGCTTTGTTATACTCGATGAGGGGCCTTTGTTATAGTCGATGAGGAGCCTTTGTTATACTGGATGAGGGGACATTGTTATACTCGATGAGGGACCTTTGTTATACTCGATCAGGGGACTTTGGTGAACTTGATCAGGGGCTTTGTTATACTCGATTAGGGGGCTTTGTTATACTCGATCAGGGGGCTTTGTTATACTTGATCAGGGGTCTTTATTATACTCGATCAGTGGACTTTGTTATACTCGATCAGGGGCTTTATATACTGCCCAGGGGCTTTTGTTATACTTGGATCAGGGTCTTTATTACTCGATCAGTGGACTTTGTTATACTCGATCAGGGGACTTCGTTATACTCGATCAGGGCCTTTGTTATACTCGATGAGGAGCCCTTTTCTTACACCTGCTGATCAGGGGACTTTGTTATACTCGTTTAGGGGTCTTTGTTATACTCGATCAGGTGACTTTGTTATACTCGATCAGGGGACTTTGTTATACTTGATGAGGGGACTTTGTTATACTCGATCAGGGGGCTTTGTTATACTCGATCAGGGGGCTTTGTTATATTTGATCAGGGGTCTTCGTTATACTCGATCAGTGGACTTTGTATACTCGATCATGGGACTTTAATATACTCGATCATTGGACTTTGCTATACTCGATCAGGGAACTTTGTTATACTCTATCAGGGCACTTTGTTATACTCGATCAGGTATCTTTGTTATAATCGTTCAGGGGGCTTTGTTATACTCGTTCAGGTGACTTTGTTATACTCGATCAGGGGACTTTGTTATTCTCGATCAGGGGACTTTATTATACTCGATGAGGGGACTTTTTATACTCGATCAGTGGACTTTGTTATACTCGATCAGGGGACTTTAATATACTCGATCAGGGGACTTTGCTATACTCGATCATTGGGCTTTGTTATACTCTATCATGGGACGTTGTTATACCTGATCAGGGGACTTTGTTATACCCGATGAGGGGCCTTTGTTATACTCGATCAGGGGGCTTTGTTATGCTCGATCAGGGGACGTTATTATACTCGATCAGGGGACGTTATTATACTCGATCAGGGGACTTTGTTATACTCGTTGAGGGGCCTTTGTTATACTCGATCAGGGGACTTTGTTATACTCGATCAGGGGACTTTGTTATACTCGATCACGGGCCTTTGTTATACTCGATGAGGAGCCTTTGTTATACTCGATCAGGAGACTTTGTTATACTCGATCAGGGGACTTTGTTGTACTCGATGAGAAGCCTTGTTATACTCGATAAGGGGACTTTGTTATACTCGATAAGGGGACTTTGTTATACTCGATGAGGGGCTTTGTTATACTTTATCAGGGGACTTTGTTATACTCTATGATGGCACTTTGTTATACTCGATCAGGGATCTTTGTTATACTCGTTTAGGGGGCTTTGTTATACTCGATCAGAGGAGTTTCTTACACTCGATCAGGGGAATTTGTTATTTTCGATGAGGGGGCTTTGTTACACTCGATTAGGGGACTTTGTTATACTCGATCAGGGAACTTTGTTATACCCGATCAGTGGACTTTGTTGTACTCGATCAGGGGACTTTGTTATACTCGATCAGGCAACTTTTTTATACTCGATCAGGGGACTTTGTTATACACGATCAGGGGACTTTGTTATACTCGATTAGGGGACTTTGTTATACTCGATTAAGGGGCTTTGTTATACTTGATCAGGGGACTTTGTTATACTCGATCAGGGGCCTTTGTTGTACTCGATGAGGGGCCTTTGTTATACTTGATCAGGGGACTTTGTTATAGTTGATCAGGGCAGATCAGTGGACTTTGTTATACTCGATCAGGGGACTTTAATATACTCGATCAGGGGACTTTGCTATACTCGATGAGGGGCCTATGTTATACTCGATCAGGGGCCTTTGTTTGTCGATCAGAGGACTTTGTTATACTCAACCAGGGGCCTTTGTTATACTCGATCAGGGGACTTTGTTATACACAATAAGGGGTCTTTGTTATACTCGATCAGGGGCCTTTGTTATACTCGATCGGGGGACTTTGTTATACTCGATCAGAGAACTTTGTTATACTCGATGAGGGGCCTTTGTTATACTCGATGAGGAGCCTTTGTTATACTCGATCTGGGGACTTTGTTATACTCGATCAGGGGATTTTGTTATACTCGATGAGGGGGCTTTGATATACCCGATCAGGGGGCTTTGTTATATTCGACTAGGGGACTTTGTTATACTCGAAGAGGGGCATTTGTTATACTCGATCAAGTGCCTTTGCTATACTCAATCAGGGGTTTTGTTATACTAGATCAGGGAACTTTGTTATACTCGATAAGGTGACTTTGTTATACTCGATAAGAGGACTTTGTTTTTCTCGATCAGGGGACTTTTTTATATTCGATCAGGGGACTTTATTATACTCGATCACGGGCCTTTGTTATACTCGATCAGGGGACTTTGTTATTCTCGATCAGAGGACTTTGTTATATTTGATCAGGGGACTTTGTTATACTCGATGAGGGGTCGTTGTTATACTCGAACAGGGGACATTACTATACTCGACCAGGGGACTTTGTTATACTCGATGAGGGGCCTTTGTTTTCCTCTATCAGATGACTTTGTTATACTTGATCTGGGGACTTTGTTATATCTGATGAGGGGTCTTTGTTATACTCGATCAGGGGACTTAGTTTTACTCGATCAGGGGACTTTCTTTTACTCGATCAGGGGACTTTGTTTTACTCAATTAGGGGACTTTGTTATACTCGATCAGGGGGCTTTGTTATACTCGATCAGGGGATTTTGTTATACTCGATCAGGGGACTTTGTTTTACTCGATCTGGCGACTTTGTTATACTCGACCAGGGGCCTATGTTATGCTGGATCAGGGGCCTTTGTCATACTCGATAATGGGACTTTGTTATACTTGATGAGGGGCCTTTGTTATACTCGATGAGGGGACTTTGTTATAGTCGATCAGGGGACTTTGTTATACTCGATCAGGGGTATTTGTTTTACTCGATAAGGGGCCTTTGTTATACTCGATTAGGGGTCTTTGTTATACTCGATGAAGGGCCTTTGTTATACTCGATGAGGGGGCTTTCTTATACTCGATCCGGGGGCTTTGTTATAGTCGATCAGGGGGCTTTGTAATACTTGATCAGGGGTCTTTGTTATACTCGATCAGAGGGCGTGGTTATACTCGATCAGGGGACATTGTTATACTCGATCAGAGGCGTTTGTTATACTCGATCAGGGTTCTTTGTTATACTCGATCAGGGGACTTTGTTATACTCGATCAGGGGCGTTTGTCATACTCGATAAGGGGCCTTTGTTATACTCGATCAGGGGACTTTGTTATACTCGATCAGGGGACTTTGTTATACTTGATTAGGGGCCTTTGTCATACTCGATCAGGGAGCTTTGTTATATTCGATGAGGGGGCTTTGTTATACTTGATCAGGGGACTTTGTTATACTCTATCAAGGGCCTTTGATATACTCGATCAGGGAGCTTTGTTATACTCGATCAGGGGGCTTTGTTATACTTGATCAGGGGACTTTGTTATACTCGATCAGGGATCTTTGTTATACTCGTTCAGGGGTCTTTGTTATTCTCGTTCAGGGGACTTTGTTATACTCGATCAGGGGACTTTGTTATATTCGATCAGGAGAATTTCTTATACTCGATGAGGGGACTTTTTATACTCGATGAGTGGACTTTAATATACTCGATCAGGGGACTTTGCTATACTCGATGAGGGGGACTTTGTTAAACTCAATCAGGGGGCTTTGTTATACTCGATGAGGGGGCTTTGTTAAAATCGATCATGGGTCTTTGTTATACTCGATCAGGGGGCTTTGTTATACTCGATCAGGGGGCTTTGTTAAACTCGATCAGGGGCTTTTGTTATACTCGATCAGTGGCCTTTGTCATTCTCGATAAAGGTACCTTGTTATACTCGATCAAGGGACTTTGTTATACATGATCAGGGAACTTTGTTATACTCGATGAGGGGCCTTTGATTTACTCTATCAGATGACTTTGTTATCCTCGATCAGGGGACTTTGTTGTACTCGATGAGGGGGCTTTGTTATACTTGATCAGGGGACTTTGTTATACTCGATCAGGGGACTTTGTTATGCTCGTTCAAGGGGCTTTGTTATACTCGATCAGGGGACTTTGTTATACACGATGAGGGGCCTTTGTTTTACTCTATCAGATGACTTTGTTATACTGGATCTGGGGACTTTGTTATACATGATGAGGGGCCTTTGTTATACTCGATCAGGGGACTTTGTTTTACTCGATGAGGGGACTTTGTTTTACTCGATCAGGGGACTTTGTTTTACTCAATCAGGGGACTTTGTTATACTCGATCAGGGGGCTTTGTTATACTCGATCAGGGGATTTTGTTATACTCGATCAGGGGACTTTGTTATACTCGATCAGGCGACTTTGTTATACTCGACCAGGGGCCTTTGTTATACTGGATCAGGGGCCTTTGTCATACGCGATAAGGGGACTTTGTTATACTTGATGAGGGGCCTTTGTTATACTCGATGAGGGGACTTTGTTATACTCGATTAGGGGACATTGTTATACTCGATGAGGGGACTTTGTTATAGTCGATCAGGGTACTTTGTTATACTCGATATGGGGTCTTTGTTATACTCGATCAGAGGGCTTTGTTATACTCGATCAGGGGACTTTGTTATACTCGATCAGGGGCGTTTGTTATACTTGATGAGGGGCCTTTCTTATACTCGATCAGGGAGCTTTGTTATACTCGATGAGGGGGCTTTGTTGTACTTGATCAGGGGACTTTGTTATACTCGATCAGGGGCCTTTGTTATACTCGATCAGGGTGCTTTGTTATACTCGATCAGGGGGCTTTGTTATACTTGATCAGGGGACTTTGTTATACTCGATCAGGGATCTTTGTTATACTCGTTCAGGGGTCTTTGTTATACTCGTTCAGGGGACTTTGTTATACTTGATCAGGGGACTTTGTTATACTCGATCAGGAGACCTTCTTATACTCGATGAGGGGACTTTTTATACTCGATGAGTGGACTTTAATATACTCGATCGGGGGACTTTGCTATACTCGATGAGGGGCCTCTGTTATACTCGATGAGGGGACTTTATTATACTCGATTAGGGGCCTTTGTTATACTCGATCAGGGGACTTTGTTATACTCAATCAGGGTACTTTGTTATACTGATAAGGAAACTTTGTTATACTCGATGAGGGGGCTTTGTTATACTCGATCAGTGGACTTTGTTATACTCTATGAGGGGACTTTATTATACTCAATCAGGGGACTTTGTTATACTCGATCAGGGGACTTTGTTTCACTCGATCAGGGGTATTTGTTTTACTCGATAAGGGGCGTTTGTTATACTCGATAATGGGACTTTGTTATGCTCGACCAGGGGCCTTTGTTATACTCGATCAGGGGCCTTTTGTTATATACTCGAACAGGGGCCTTTGTATCTCTATGAGGGACTTTGTTATACTCGATAGAAGAGCTTCGTACGTCAGTCAGGGTCTTTGTTATACTCGATGATAGAGGAGCCTTTGTTTTACTCTATCAGACCGACTTTGTTATCCTCTGATCATAGAGGACTTTATTTGGCAGATGAGGACTTTCGTACAATAGCAGTGGGACTTTGTTATGTACTCGATCGGGGACTTTGTTACATGCTCGATCCAGGGAACTTTGTTATACTCGATCAGGGACTTTGTTATGTACTCGATGAGGGCCTTTGTTTTACTCATCAGATGACTTTTGTTATACTGGATCTAGGGGACTTTGTTATACATGATGAGGGCCTTTGTTATACTCGATCAGGGGACTTTGTTTTACTCGATCAGGGGACTTTGTTTTACTCAATCAGGGGACTTTGTTATACTCGATCAGGGGGCTTTGTTATACTCGATCAGGGGATTTTGTTATACTCGATCAGGTGACTTTGTTATACTAGATCAGGCGACTTTGTTATACTCGACCAGGGGCCTTTGTTATACTGGATCAGGGGCCTTTGTCATACTCGATAAGGGGACTTTGTTATACTTGATGAGGGGCCTTTGTTATACTCGATGAGGGGACTTTTTTATACTCGATTAGGGGACATTGTTATACTCGATGAGGGGACTTTGTTATAGTCGATCAGGGGACTTTGTTATACTCGATATGGGGTCTTTGTTATACTCGATCAGAGGGCTTTGTTATACTCAATCAGTGGACTTTGTTATACTCGATCAGGGGCTTTTGTTATACTTGATGAGGGGCCTTTGTTATACTCGATCAGGGAGCTTTGTTATACTCGATGAGGGGGCTTTGTTGTACTTGATCAGGGGACTTTGTTATACTCGATCAGGGGCCTTTGTTATACTCGTTCAGGGTGCTTTGTTATACTCGATCAGGGGCTTTGTTACATACTTGATCAGGGGACTTTGTTATACTCGATCAGGGATCTTTGTTGCTCTCGTTCAGGGGGTCTTTGTGCCACTCGTTCAGGGGACTTTGTTATACTCGATCAGGGACTTTGTTATACTCGATCAGGAGACTTTCTTATACTCGATGAGGACTTTTTATACTCGATAGTGGACTTTAATATATACTCGATCGGGGACTTTGCTATACTCGATGAGGGCCTCTGTTATACTCGGTAGGGGACTTTATACTCGATCAGGGGCCTTTGTTATACTCGATCAGGACTTTATTTATATTCAATCAGGGACTTTGTTATACTGATAAGGAGACTTTGGCATATTCGATCAGGGGATATGTTATACTCGACCAGGGGCCTTTCTTATACTCGATTAGAAAACTTTATTATACTCGATCAGGGGACTTTGTTATACTCGATCAGGGGACTTTATTACACTCGATCAGGGGTATTTGTTTTACTCGATAAGGGGCGTTTGTTATACTCGATAATGGGACTTTGTTATGCTCGACCAGGGGCCTTTGTTATACTCGATCAGGGGCCTTTGTTATAATCGAACAGGGGCCTTTGTTATCTTCTATGAGGGGGCTTTGTTATACTCGATGAAAGGGCTTTGTTAAAATCGATCAGGGGTCTTTGTTATACTCGATCAGGGGGCTGTGATATACTCGATAAGGAGACTTTGTTATACTCGATCAGGGGCTTTGTTATACTCGATCAGGGGCCTTTGTCATTCTCGATAAGGGTACCTTGTTATACTTGATCAAGGGACTTTGTTATACTCGATCAGGGGACAATGTTATACTCGATCAGGGGACTTTGTTATACTCGCTCAGGGGACTTTGTTATACTCGATCAGGGGACTTTGTTATACTCGATGAGGGGACTTTGTTATACTCGATCAGGGAACGTAATTATACTCGATCAGGGGACTTTGTTATACTCGATGAGGGGCCTTTGTTATACTTGATCAGGGGACTTTGTTATACTCGATTAGGGGACTTTGTTATACTCGATCAGGGGCCTTTGTTATACTCGATGAGGAGCCTTTGTTATACTCGATCAGGGTACTTTGTTAAACTCGATTAGGGGACTTTGTTTTACTCGTTCAGGGGACTTTGTTATACTCGATCACTGGACTTTGTTATACTTGATCAGGGGACTTTGTTATACTCGATCAGGGGAATTTGTTATTTTCGATGAGGGGGCTTTGTTACACTCGATAAGGGTACCTTGTTATACTCGATCAAGGGACTTTGTTATACTCGATCAGGGGACATTGTTATACTCGATCAGGGGCCTTTGTTATACTCGATACGGGGCCATTGTTATACTCGATCAGGGGACTTTGTTATACTCGATAAGGGGACTTTGTTATCCTCGATGAGGGGCTTTCTTATACTTTATTAGGGGACTTTGTTATACTCTATGAGGGCACTTTGTTATACTCGATCAGGGGTCTTTGTTATACTCGTTCAGGGGGCTTTGTTATACTCGATCAGAGGAGTTTCTTACACTCGATCAGGGGACTTTCTTACACTCGATCAGGGGAATTTGTTATTTTCGATGAGGGGGCTTTGTTACACTCGATTAGGGGACTTTGTTATACTCGATCAGGGAACTTTGTTATACCCGATCAGTGGACTTTGTTTTACTCGATAAGGGGACTTTGTTATACTCGATCAGGGACTTTGTTATACACGATCAGGGGACTTTGTTATACTCGATTAGGGGACTTTGTTATACTCGATTAAGAGGCTTTGTTATGCTTGATCAGGGGACTTTGTTATACTCGATCAGGGGCCTTTGTTGTACTCGATGAGGGGCCTTTGTTATACTCGATCAGGGGACTTTGTTATAGTTGATCAGGGCAGATCAGTGGACTTTGTTATACTCGATCAGGGGACTTTAATATACTCGATCAGGGGACTTTGCTATACTCGATGAGGGGCCTTTGTTATACTCGATCTGGGGCCTTTGTTTGTCGATCAGAGGACTTTGTTATACTCGATCAGGGGACTTTGTTATACTCGATCAGGGGACTTTGTTATACTCGATCAGGCGACTTTGTTATACTCGATCAGTGGCCTTTGTTATACTCGATGAGGAGCCTTTGTTATACTCGATCAAGGGACTTTGTTATATTCGATTAGGGGACTATGTTGTACTCGATCAGGGGACTTTCTTATACTCGATGAGGGGACTTTTTATACTCGATGAGTGGACTTTAATATACTCGATCAGGGGACTTTGCTATACTCGATGAACGGACTTTGTTATACTCAATCATGGGACTTTGTTATACTCGATAAGGGGCCTTTGTTATACTCGAACAGGGGCCTATGTTATACTCGAACAGGGGCCTTTGTTATCCTCTATGAGGGGGCTTTGTTATACTCGATGAGGGGGCTTTGTTAAAATCGATCAGGGGTCTTTGTTATACTCGATCAGAGGGCTTTGTTATACTCGATCAGGGAGCTTTGTTACACTCGATCAGGGGCTTTTGTTATACTCGATCAGGGGCCTTTGTCATTCTCGATAAGGGTACCTTGTTATACTCGATCAAGGGACTTTGTTATACTTGATCAGGGGACTTTGTTATACTCGATGAGGGGCCTTTGTTTTACTCTATCAGATGACTTTGTTATCCTCGATTAGGGGACTTTGTTGTACTCGATGAGGGGGCTTTGTTATACTTGATCAGGGGACTTTGTTATACTCGATCAGGGGACTTTGTTATGCTCGATCAAGGGGCTCTGTTATACTCGATCAGGGGACTTTGTTATACTCGATGAGGGGTCTTTGTTTTACTCTATCAGATGACTTTGCTATACTGGATCTGGGGACTTTGTTATACATGATAAGGGGCCTTTGTTATACTCGATCAGGGGACCTTGTTTTACTCGATCAGGGCACTTTGTTATACTCGACCAGGGGCCTTTGTTATACAGGATCAGGGGCCTTTGTCATACTCGATAAGGGGACTTTGTTATACTTGATGAGGGGCCTTTGTTATACTCGATGAGGGGCCTTTGTTATACTCGATTAGGGGACATTGTTATACTCGATGAGGGGACTTTGTTATAGTCGATCAGGGGACTTTGTTATACTCGATCAGGGGACTTTGTTATACTCGATTAGTGGGCTTTGTTATACTCGATCAGGGGGCTTTGTTATACTCGATCAGGGGCGTTTGTTATACTTGATGAGGGGCCTTTGTTATACTCGATCAGGGAGCTTTGTTATACTCGATGAGGGAACTGTTATACTACTTGATCGGGGACTTTGTTATACTCGATCAGGGGCCTTTGTTATACTCGATAAGGGAGCTTTGTTATACTCGATCAGGGGGCTTTGTTATACTTATCAGGGGACTTTGTTTTACTCGATCAGGGATCTTTGTTATACTTTCTTCAGGGGTCTTTGTTATACTCGTTCAGGGGACTTTGTTATACTCGATCAGGGGACTTTGTTATACTCGATAGGGAGACTTTCTTATACTCGATGAGAGGCTTTTTATACTCGATGAGTGGACTTTGTATACTCGATCGGGGACTTTGCTATACTCGATGAGGGCCTCTGTTACATGCTACTCGATGGGGGACTTTGTTATACTCGATCAGGGGCCTTTGTTATACTCGATCAGGGGACTTTGTTATACTCAATCAGGGGACTTTGTTATACTGATAAGGGGACTTTGTTATACTCGATGAAGGGGCTTTGTTATACTCGATCAGTGAACTTTGTTATACTCTATGAGGGGACTTTATTATACTCGATTAGGGGACTTTGTTATACTCGATCAGGGGACTTTGTTACACTCGATCAGGGGTATTTGTTTTACTCGATAAGGGGCGTTTGTTATACTCGATAATGGGACTTTGTTATGCTCGACCAGGGGCCTTTGTTATACTCGATCACGGGCCTTTGTTATACTCGAACAGGGGCCTTTGTTATCCTCTATGAGGGGGCTTAGTTATACTCGATGAGGGGGCTTTGTTAAAATCGATCAGGGGTCTTTGTTATACTCGATCAGGGGGTTTTGTTATCCTCGATCAGGAGACTTTGTTATACTCGATCAGGGGCTTTGTTATACTCGATCAGGGGCCTTTGTCATTCTCGATAAGGGTACCTTGTTAGACTCGATCAAGGGACTTTGTTATACTCGATCAGGGGACATTGATATACTCGATCAGGGACTTTGTTATACTCGATCAGGGACTTTGTTATACTCAGTCAGAGGACTTTGTTATACTCGATCAGGGGAGACTTTGTTACATACTCGATCAGGAACGTTATTATACTCGATCAGGGGACTTTGTTATACTCGATGAGGGGCCTTTGTTATACTTAATCAGGGGACTTTGTTATACTCGATTAGGGGACTTTGTTATACTCGATCAGGGGCCTTTGTTATACTCGATGAGGAGCTTTTGTTATACTCGATCAGGGGACTTTGTTATACTCGATCAGGGGACTTTGTTATACTTGTTCAGGGGACTTTGTTATGCTCGATCAGGGGCGTTTGTTATACTTGATGAGGGGCCTTTGTTATACTCGATCAGGGAGCTTTGTTATACTCGATGAGGGGGCTTTGTTATACTTTATCAGGGGACTTTGTTATACTCGATGAGGGGCCTTTGTTATACTTAATCAGGGGACTTTGTTATACTCGATTAGGGGACTTTGTTATACTCGATCAGGGGCCTTTGTTATACTCGATTAGGAGACTTTCTTATACTCTATAAGGGGACTTTGTTATACTCGATGAGAGGGCTTTCTTATACTTGATTTGGGGACTTTGTTATACTCGATCAGGGGACTTTGTTATACTCGATGTGGGGCCTTTGTTTTCCTGTATCAGATGACTTTGTTATACTTGATCTGGGGACTTTGTTATATCTGATGAGGGGTCTTTGTTATACTCGATCAGGGGACTTTGTTTTACTCGATCAGGGGACTTTGTTTTACTCGATCAGGGGACTTTGTTTTACTCAATTAGGGTACTTTGTTATACTCGATCAAGGGGCTTTGTTATACTCGATGAGGGGATTTGTTATACTCGATTAGGGGACTTTGTTATACTCGATCAGAGGACTTTGTTATACTCGATCAGGGGCCTTTGTTATACTCGATGAGGAGCCTTTGTTATACTCGATCAGGGGACTTTGTTATACTCGATCAGGGAACTTTGTTGTACTCGATCAGGGGGCTTTAGTACTCGATGAGGGGCCTTGTTATACTCGATAAGGGGCCATTGTTATACTCGATCAGGGGACTTTGTTATACTCGATAAGGGGACTTTGTTATACTCGATGAGGGGCTTTGTTATACTTTATCAGGGGACTTTGTTATACTCTATGAGGGCACTTTGTTATACTCGATCAGGGATCTTTGTTATACTCGTTCAGGGGGCTTTGTTATACTCGGTCAGGTGACTTTGTTATACTCGATCAGGGGCCTTTGTTATACTCGATCAGGGAGCTTTGTTATACTCGATCAGGGGGCTTTGTTATACTTTATCAGGGGACTTTGTTATACTCGATCAGGGATCTTTGTTATACTCGTTCAGGGGTCTTGGTTATACTCGTTCAGGGGACTTTGTTATTATCGATCAGGGAACGTTTGTTATACTCGATCAGGAGACTTTCTTATACTCGATGAGGGGACTTTTTATACTCGATGAGTGGACTTTAATATACTCGATCGGGGGACTTTGCTATACTCGATGAGGGGCCTCTGTTATACTCGATGAGGGGACTTTGTTATACTCGATCAGGGGCCTTTGTTATACTCGATCAGGGGACTTTGTTATACTCAATCAAGGGACTTTGTTATACTGATAAGGGGACTTTGTTATACTCGACGA
Source organism: Homarus americanus (assembly GCF_018991925.1). Classification (NCBI taxonomy): domain Eukaryota; kingdom Metazoa; phylum Arthropoda; class Malacostraca; order Decapoda; family Nephropidae; genus Homarus; species Homarus americanus. Next base: position 12,508 of record NW_024727491.1, read on the forward strand.
GGGGGCTTTGTTATACTCGATCAGTGAACTTTGTTATACTCTATGAGGTGACTTTATTATACTCGATTAGGGGACTTTGTTATACTCGATCAGGGGACTTTGTTACACTCGATCAGGGGTATTTGTTTTACTCGATAAGGGGCGTTTGTTATACTCGATAATGGGACTTTGTTATGCTCGACCAGGGGCCTTTGTTATACTCGATCACGGGCCTTTGTTATACTCGAACAGGGGCCTTTGTTATCCTCTATGTGGGGGCTTTGTTATACTCGATGAGGGGGCTTTGTTAAAATCGATCAGGGGTCTTTGTTATACTCGATCAGAGGGCTTTGTTATACTCGATCAGGGGGCTTTGTTATACTCGATTAGGGGCTTTTGTTATACTCGATCAGGGGCCTTTGTCATTCTCGATAAGGGTACCTTGTTATACTCGATCAAGGGACTTTGTTATACTTGATCAGGGGACTTTGTTATACTCGATGAGGGGCCTTTGTTTTACTCTATCAGATGACTTTGTTATCCTCGATCAGGGGGGTTGTTATATACTCGATCAGGGGACTTTGTTATACTCGATCGAGGGGCCTTTGTTATACTTGATGATCAGGGGACTTTGTTATACTCGATTAGGGGACTTTGTTATACTCGATCAGGGCCTTTGTTATACTCGATGAGGAGCTTTTGTTATACTCGATCAGGGGACTTTGTTATACTCGATCAGGGGACTTTGTTATACTCGTTCAGGGGACTTTGTTATACTCGATCACTGGACTTTGTTATACTTGATCAGGGGACGTTATTATACTCGATCAGGGGATTTGTTATACTCGATGAGGGGCTTTGTTATACTCGATCAGAGGGCTTTGTTATACTCGATCAGGGGACTTTGTTATACTCGATCAGGGGCGTTTGTTATACTTGATGAGGGGCCTTTGTTATACTCGATCAGGGAGCTTTGTTATACTCGATGAGGGGGCTTTGTTATACTTGATCAGGGGACTTTGTTATACTCGATCAGGGGCCTTTGTTATACTCGATCAGGGAGCTTTGTTATACTCGAGCAGGGGGCTTTGTTATACTTGATCAGGGGACATGGTTATACTCGATCAGGGATCTTTGTTATACTCATTCAGGGGTCTTTGTTATACTCGTTCAGGGGACTTTGTTATACTCGATCAGGGGAGTTTGTTATACTCGATCAGGAGACTTTCTTATACTCGATAAGGGGACTTTGTTATACTCGATGAGGGGGCTTTCTTATACTTGATTAGGGGACTTTGTTATACTCGATCAGGGGACTTTGTTATACTCGATGTGGGGCCTTTGTTTTCCTCTATCAGATGACTTTGTTATACTTGATCTGGGGACTTTTTTATATCTGATGAGGGGTCTTTGTTATACTCGATCAGGGGACTTTGTTTTACTCGATCAGGGGACTTTGTATTACTCGATCAGGGGACTTTGTTTTACTCAATTAGGGGACTTTGTTATACTCGATCAGGGGGCTTTATTATACTCGATGAGGGGCTTTGTTATACTCGATTAGGGGACTTTGTTATACTCGATCAGAGGACTTTGTTATACTCGATCAGGGGCCTTTGTTATACTCGATGAGGAGCCTTTGTTATACTCGATCAGGGAACTTTGTTATACTCGATCAGGGGACTTTGTTGTACTCGATCAGGGGGCTTTAGTACTCGATGAGGGACCTTGTTATACTCGATAAGGGGCCATTGTTATACTCGATCAGGGGACTTTGTTATACTCGATAAGGGGGCTTTGTTATACTCGATGAGGGGCTTTGTTATACTTTATCAGGGGACTTTGTTATACTCTATGAGGGCACTTTGTTATACTCGATCAGGGATCTTTGTTATACTCGTTCAGGGGGCTTTGTTATACTCGGTCAGGTGACTTTGTTATACTCGATGAGGGGCTTTGTAATACTCTATCAGGTGACTTTGTTATACTCGATCAGGGATCTTTGTTATACTCGTTTAGGGGGCTTTGTTATACTCGATCAGAGGAGTTTCTTACACTCGATCAGGGGACTTTCTTACACTCGATCAGGGGAATTTGTTATTTTCGATGAGGGGGCTTTGTTACACTCGATTAGGGGACTTTGTTACACTCGATCAGGGAACTTTGTTATACCCGATCAGTGGACTTTGTTTTACTCGATCAGGGGACTTTGTTATACTCGATCAGGCGACTTTGTTATACACGATCAGGGGACTTTGTTATACTCGATTAGGGGACTTTGTTATACTCGATTAAGAGGCTTTGTTATGCTTGATCAGGGGACTTTGTTATACTCGATCAGGGGCCTTTGTTGTACTCGATGAGGGGCCTTTGTTATACTCGATCAGGGGACTTTGTTATAGTTGATTAGGGGACTTTGTTATACTCGATCAGGGAACGTTATTATACTCGATCAGGGGACTTTGTTATACTCGATCAGGGGCCTTTGTTATACTTGATCAGGGGACTTTGTTATACTCGATTAGGGGACTTTGTTATACTCGATCAGGGACCTTTGTTATACTCGATGAGGAGCTTTTGTTATACTCGATCAGGGGACTTTGTTATACTCGATCAGGGGACTTTGTTATACTCGTTCAGGGGACTTTGTTATACTCGATCACTGGACTTTGTTATACTTGATCAGGGGACGTTATTATACTCGATCAGGGGAGTTTGTTATACTCGATGAGGGGCTTTGTTATACTCGATCAGAGGGCTTTGTTATACTCGATCAGGGGACTTTGTTATACTCGATCAGGGGCGTTTGTTATACTTGATGAGGGGCCTTTGGTATACTCCATCAGGGAGCTTTGTTATACTCGATGAGGGGGCTTTGTTATACTTGATCAGGGGACTTTGTTATACTCGAACAGGGGCCTTTGTTATACTCGATCAGGGAGCTTTGTTATGCTCGATCAGGGGGCTTTGTTATACTTGATCAGGGGACTTTCTTATACTCGATCAGGGATCTTTGTTATACTCGTTCAGGGGTCTTTGTTATACTCGTTCAGGGGACTTTGTTATACTCGATCAGGGGACTTTGTTATACTCGATCAGGAGACTTTCTTATACTCGATAAGGGGACTTTGTTATACTCGATGAGGGGGCTTTCTTATACTTGATTAGGGGACTTTGTTATACTCGATCAGGGGACTTTGTTATACTCGATGTGGGGCCTTTGTTTTCCTCTATCAGATGACTTTGTTATACTTGATCTGGGGACTTTGTTATATCTGATGAGGGGTCTTTGTTATACTCGATCAGGGGACTTTGTTTTACTCGATCATGGGACTTTGTTTTACTCGATCAGGGGATTTTGTTTTACTCAATTAGGGGACTTTGTTATACTCGATCAGGGGGCTTTGTTATACTCGATGAGGGGCTTTGTCATACTTGATTAGGGGACTTTGTTATACTCGATCAGAGGACTTTGTTATACTCGATCAGGGGCCTTTGTTATACTCGATGAGGAGCCTTTGTTATACTCGATCATGGGACTTTGTTATTCTCGATCAGGGGACTTTGTTGTACTCGATCAGGGGGCTTTAGTACTCGATGAGGGGCCTTGTTATACTCGATAAGGGGACTTTGTTATACTCGATGAGGGGCTTTGTTATACTCGATAAGGGGACTTTGTTATACTCGATCAGGGAACTTTGTTATTCTCGATGAGGGGACTTTGTTGTACTCGATGAGGGGGCTTTGTTTTACTCGATCAGGGAGCTTTGTTATACTCGATGAGGGGGCTTTGTTGTACTTGATCAGGGGACTTTGTTATACTCGATAGGGGCCTTTGTTATACTCGATGAGGGGCTTTGTTATACTCGATCGAGGGGCTTTGTTATACTTTATCAGGGGACTTTGTTATACTCGATCAGGGATCTTTGTTATACTCGTTCAGGGGTCTTTGTTATACTCGTTCAGTGGACTTTGTTATACTCGATCAGGGGACTTTGTTATACTCGATCAGGAGACTTTCTTATACTCGATGAGGGGACTTTTTATACTCGATGAGTGGACTTTAATATACTCGATCGGGGGACTTTGCTATACTCGATGAGGGGCCTCTGTTATACTCGATGAGGGGACTTTGTTATACTCGATCAGGGGCCTTTGTTATACTCGATCAGGGGACTTTGTTATACTCAATCAGGGGACTTTGTTATACTGATAAGGGGACTTTGTTATACTCGATGAGGGGGCTTTGTTATACTCGATCAGTGAACTTTGTTATACTCTATGAGGGGACTTTATTATACTCGATCAGGGAACTTTGTTATACTCGATCAGGGGACTTTGTTACACTCGATCAGGGGTATTTGTTTTACTCGATAAGGGGCGTTTGTTATACTCGATAATGGGACTTTGTTATGCTCGACAAGGGGCCTTTGTTATACTCGATCACGGGCCTTTGTTATACTCGAACAGGGCCCTTTGTTATCCTCTATGAGGGGGCTTTGTTATACTCGATGAGGGGGCATTGTTAAAATCGATCAGGGGTCTTTGTTATACTCGATCAGGGGGCTTTGTTATACTCGATCAGGGGACTTTGTTATACTCGATCAGGGGCTTTTGTTATACTCGATCAGGGGCCTTTGTCATTCTCGATAAGGGTACCTTGTTATACTCGATCAAGGGACTTTGTTATACTCGATCAGGGGACATTGTTATACTCGATCAGGGGACTTTGTTATACTCTATCAGGGGACTTTGTTATACTCGATCTAGGGACCTTGTTATACTCGATCAGGGGACTTTGTTATACTCGATCAGGGAACGTTATTATACTCGATCAGGGGACTTTGTTATACTCGATGAGGGGCCTTTGTTATACTTGATCAGGGGACTTTGTTATACTCGATTAGGGGACTTTGTTATACTCGATCAGGGGCCTTTGTTATACTCGATGAGGAGCTTTTGTTATCCTCGATCAGGGGACTTTGTTATACTCGATCAGGGGACTTTGTTATACTCGTTCAGGGGACTTTGTTATACTCGATCACTGGACTTTGTTATACTTGATCAAGGGACGTTATTATACTCGATCAGGGGATTTTGTTATACTCGATGAGGGGCTTTGTTATACTCGATCAGAGGGCTTTGTTATACTCGATCAGGGGACTTTGTTATACTCGATCAAGGGCGTTTGTTATACTTGATGAGGGGCCTTTGTTATACTCGTCAGGGAATTACTCGATGCGAGACTGTTATATGATCAGGTGACTTTGTTATACTCGATCAGGGACGCGTACTCTCGATCAGGGGGCTTTATTTATACTCGATCAGGGGCTTTGTTGCTCTTTGATCAGGAGGACTTTGTTATACTCGATCAAGGGATCTTTGTTATACTCATTCAGGGTCTTTGTTATATACTCGATCAGGAGACTTTCGTATACTCCATAAGGGGACTTTGTTATACTCGATGAGGGGGCTTTCTTATACTTGATTAGGGGACTTTGTTATACTCGATCAGGGGACTTTGTTATACTCGATGTGGGGCCTTTGTTTTCCTCTATCAGATGACTTTGTTATACTTGATCAGGGGACTTTGTTATATCTGATGAGGGGTCTTTGTTATACTCGATCAGGGGACTTTGTTTTACTCGATCAGGGGACTTTGTTTTGCTCGATCAGGGGACTTTGTTTTACTCAATTAGGGGACTTTGTTATACTCGATCAGGGGGCTTTGTTATACTCGATGAGGGGCTTTGTTATACTCGATTAGGGGACTTTGTTATACTCGATCAGAGGACTTTGTTATACTCGATCAGGGGCCTTTGTTATACTCGATGAGGAGCCTTTGTTATACTGGATCTGGTGACTTTGTTATTCTCGATCAGGGGACTTTGTTGTACTCGATCAGGGGGCTTTAGTACTTGTTGAGGGGCCTTGTTATACTCGATAAGGGGCCATTGTTATACTCGATCAGGGGACTTTGTTATACTCGATAAGGGGACTTTGTTATACTCGATGAGGGGCTTTGTTATACTTTATCAGGGGACTTTGTTATACTCTATGAGGGCACTTTGTTATACTCGATCAGGTATCTTTGTTATACTCGTTCAGGGGGCTTTGTTATACTCGGTCAGGTTACTTTGTTATACTCGATGAGGTGCTTTGTAATACTCTATCAGGTGACTTTGTTATACTCGATCAGGGATCTTTGTTATACTCGTTTAGGGGGCTTTGTTATACTCGATCAGAGAAGTTTCTTACACTCGATCAGGGTAATTTGTTATTTTCGATGAGGGGGCTTTGTTACACTCGATTAGGGGACTTTGTTATACTCGATCAGGGAACTTTGTTATACCCGATCAGTGGACTTTGTTTTACTCGATCAGGGGACTTTGTTATACTCGATCAGGCGACTTTGTTATACACGATCAGGGGACTTTGTTATACTCGATTAGGGGACTTTGTTATACTCGATTAAGAGGCTTTGTTATGCTTGATCAGGGGACTTTGTTATACTCGATCAGGGGCCTTTGTTGTACTCGATGAGGGGCCTTTGTTATACTCGATCAGGGGACTTTGTTATAGTTGATCAGGGCAGATCAGTGGACTTTGTTATACTCGATCAGGGGACTTTAATATACTCGATCAGGGGACTTTGCTATACTCGATGAGGGGCCCTTGTTATACTCGATCTGGGGCCTGTGTTTGTCGATCAGGAGACTTTGTTATACTCGACCAGGGGCCTTTGTTATACTCGATCAGGGGACTTTTTTATACACAATATGGGGACTTTGTTATATTCGATCAGGGGCCTTTGTTATACTCGTCAGGGAACTTTGTTATACCCGATCAGTGGACTTTGTTTTACTCGATCAGGGGACTTTGTTATACTCGATCAGGCGACTTTGTTATACTCGATCAGGGGACTTTGTTATACACGATGAGGGGACTTTGTTTTACTCGATCAGGGACTTTGTTGTACTCGATGAGGGGGCTTTGTTGTACTCGTTCAGGGGCCTTTGTTATACTCGATAAGGGGCCATTGTTATACTCGATCAGGGAAATTTGTTATACTCGATAAGGGGACTTTGTTATACTCGATGAGGGGGCTTTCTTATACTTGATTAGGGGACTTTGTTATTCTCGATCAGGGGACTTTGTTATACTCGATGAGGGGCCTTTGTTTTCCTCTATCAGATGACTTTGTTATACTTGATCTGGGGACTTTGTTATATCTGATGAGGGGTCTTTGTTATACTCGATCAGGGGACTTTGTTTTACTGGATCAGGGGACTTTGTTTTACTCGATCAGGGGACTTTGTTTTACTCAATTAGGGGACTTTGTTATACTCGATCAGGGGGCTTTGTTATACTCGATCAGGGGATTTTGTTATACTCGATCAGGGGACTTTGTTTTACTCGATCTGGCGACTTTGTTATACTCGATCAGGGGCCTTTGTTATACTCGATGAGGAGCCTTTCTTACACTCGATCAGGGGACTTTGTTATACTCGTTTAGGGGTCTTTGTTATACTCGATATGGGGACTTTGTTATACTCGATCAGGGGACTTTGTTATACTTGATCAGGGGACTTTGTTATACTCGATCAG
>NW_024727492.1:0-16032 GCF_018991925.1 Homarus americanus
ATCTAAGGAGGATCACTGTGGCGGACATAGATGGGTCAAGGGTTGGGTTGTTGTAGTACAGGCAAACTCCGGTGCCACCAGGCGTGGGGTCGCCCTCCGTTGATGTCTTCCCCGCGTAGGTGGTCTGGGCTGTGAGGGTCGTCCTGGAGCTTGTCCCAAACCTTCTTCCCTAGGCGATGGAACCTGACGTTGAGGGCCTCTGTTTTATTTCTTAGATGGATGGTTTCCACTGTCTCCAAGTAGGGTGGGGCTTGGCCACTGGCTGATCTCAAACACTTGTTTTGGAAGCTCTGTAGTTGTTGTAGTCTAGTCTTCCCGAGTGTGACGAGTGGTATATGTGGGTACTCCAACAGAGGCCTCACCAACGCCTTATACAGGTGAACTTGCATCCTCTCAGGCATCAGTTTAAAACGGTTTAATATGGCTGCGGCAACTTTGGCTTTATTTAGTCTGTCCTTCACGTGGGGAATGATGCCCGTCCGAGAGATGATGAGGACTAGCAACCTGCCTTGTTTAGAGTATTCAATCTGTCCGCTGTTATCTTTCTGTTAGCATTAAGGCGGGATTCCCTTTCCTGTGACCGACTGTCCGCTGCTCGCTCCGGGCGGCTCATGCGCTAGGCCACGGTAGGACGCCACACTCCGGGAGGAGACACATTGTCTCATTGTTCAGTCCCCAAAAACTTCTTCTTCCATCAATAGCTTATTAACGATGTATGTAAGTTCCACCATGTTTTTCACTACAACGGTAAAGCAAATTATATTTTTTTAGCATTAAACTGCTATTATTTTATTGTCTAATCATCACTACATATAACACCACCCATCATCACTACATATAACACCACCCATCATCACTACATATAACACCATTCATCATCACTACATATAGCATTATCCATCATCACTACATATAACACCAACCATCATCACTACATATAACACCATCCATCAACACTACATATAACACCACCTAGCATCACTACATATAACACCACCTATCATCACTACATATAACATCATCCATCATCACTACATATAACACCATCCATCATCACTACATATAACACCATCCATCATCACTACATATAACATCAGCCATCATCACAACATATAACACCATCCATCATCACTACATATAACACCACCCATCATCACTACACTACATATAACACCACCCATCATCACTACATATAATAACATCCATCATCACTACATATAACACCATCCATCATCATCACTACATATAACACCATCCATCATCACCACTACATATAACACCACCCATCATCACTACAGATCGGTAAAGTAGATTCCGAAATTCTCCTGCGCACACTGACACACATACCTCTTTGTTATATGTATATATATATATATATATATATATATATATATATATATATATATATATATATATATATATATATATATATATATATATATATATATATATATATATATATATATATATATATTTCATGTAGATCCACAATGAAAACGTGGATAAGATAAATCTTGATAAAATCACACGGGAAAAGGGGAAACAAAGGAGCACCTTAGCTTTCGTCTTTCCCCTTTTCCGTTTGATTTTATCAAGATATTTATATATATATATATATATATTATTCAGAAATGTCAGTGTTATTTCAAACGCCGCGCCACCATTGGCGATACTAAGTTCACGGTCGTCTGAGGAAAGACCGCGCTCCTGCACGTAGCGAGAGTTTGTAGAACTAGGCCTATATGATATTAAATGTAATTTACCGAATTAATATGGAGGCAAATTATGAAATTAAATATCAGTTATTAAATTAAAAGTAATCATAGATCGTTTCCCAGTCTGAAAATGTTGCGTACGTCCTAATTAAGCTGTTAATCGTCTGGTAAATAAGTCACTCCTGAAAAGAGCGAACCAGTGAGCAAGCGTGGCTGGGGAGTTGTGAGGAAGGTCACGCCAGAGGACCATCTCTGTTCTGTACCCAGGAGAGACGGACCACGTGAAGTGGTACCTTCGTTATTTAACATCAGTATTAACAAGTAAGTTTTATTCAATCTCATACAAAGTTAGATAGGGCTGTAGGAACAAACTGTGATGTGAGACAATAGCTAACAACTTGAGTTTTTTCAGGGTTCTGTAGAGCCCACGCTGTGTGAAACGTCTGCGGTATGATAACGTCCACTGGCGGTATGAGACAGGAGTGGTGAAGCGAGCTGTATGACAGTCCACTGACCTGGGTTTGAGCCACCTGTTGAGTATGGTGAGAGTTGGAGTGAAACCAGCTGTCTGAGTGCCCAACTAACGACGTGACGATCGTTTGGGGTTATCAGCTCTCCTCTACCTCGGCTCACATTACCACATATCTTCAAGCAGCTTAGTGAAAACCTTTTACTAACGGGAAGCTAAAGCTTCTCTCAACTGTACAAGGTCTGATTGGCTCACTCCCTTCCTTTTCATGGATGTACTGGGGGTAAAGTGAAGCCAGCTGAGTGAATACAGGGCCACACACTGGGCCCAGGAGTAGTGGAACTTAGAGGTACAATTTCCAAGCTGGAGAAAGGCTGGCTTGGGCCTTAAACTACGGGTGCCTGTTGGTTGTGCCTTAAAAAACTACGGAGTGCAGGTGGAATCTATGTGTTAGGTCAGGAAGCATGGTTCACGGGTATTGGTGGATTCAGTAACTTCTTAATAATAGTGATAATTTTGTGTGTAGTTAATACCATTTTCTCAGTTACTGATATTTTCTTGATGTGTGTAGTTTAATATTTCTTAAATAATTTGGATAGTATTCTTTTTCAATGTTTGTGTCACTAATGGATGCCAGAGAAATGAGGGAACTGTTTTTCAAATGAGGTTTCTCCATGCTGTTGTGAGTGATACTGTGATTTAGTTCCATTAATGCATTTAATATGTCTTTATAATTTCAATCTCAGGTATAACCTCTGTTCCCCAGAGAAGTGTTTAAGTTAGTTTAGGAAGTGTGCATCTGTTGGGGTAAAATAATTTTGTTGAGTGCCCTGAAGGACTACTCAGGGTGGAGTTAATAAGTTCTTTTTTTTTATACCATTTTCTCAGTGCTTGATATAATTTTGTTGAGTGCCCTTAAAGCCTATTCATGGTGGATTTAATAATTTCTTATTTTATTACCATTTTCTCAGTGGTTGATATTATTTTGTAGAAAGCCCTTATGGCCTGTTTCATGTGTGCAAGCAACACTTCGTAATACTTTCAATTTATTGTTGTCTAAGTTTCTAATAATTTCAATATCATGTATAACTGTTTTTTACCAAAATAGTGTTTTTAGTTCAGGTTAAGAGGTGCGCATATGTTGGTGTACCGTTATTTGATTGTGTCTCTAGTGTTGGAGGGATTATAAGTGTCTAAATTTTTACAGTGTGTCTCATTCATCCCAATCACAGACGCTATCCTTCCACGGGTCACGGAGAATTCATTTTGTTAGTAAATTTAAGTGTTCTTGTGCTGGTTCGGGATTTTTCTCCAAGGGGGCGCTTCCACTGCAATTACCATCTAATAATATTAAAAAAAAACCAAGACAAGTGAGAAATAAATGTCCAGTAATTCCGACCGGTTACACACACATATATATATACATATATATATATATATATATATATATATATATATATATATATATATATATATATATATATATATATATATATATATATATATATATATATATATATATATATATATATATATATATATATATATATATATATATATATATATATATATATATATATATGCAAGTAAATCAAAGTAGGTGAGCGTGATTCAGGTATATGTTGATAACCACAAGGAAAAGAAAACACAAAGTTCCCAAGCGCTTTCGTGTAATTCACATCTTCAGCGGTGAGTACAGACTAATGAGAAGTACAAAACAAGGTATATATATATACAGGGGAGGGTGAGATCAAGTTCACAGTGGTCAGGTATAGGTAATGATCCCGCTAATCTTCAAAAAAAGCACGGCAGCGGTCGGTAGTCAGGTCGGGGGGTAAGCTGACCCTACCTTCTCACCTGGTTACAAATCTTCTTAATTACGAATTTAATAAAATTTGTACATACCATTACTCAAATTCATGTTGACGGATTCGGTATGTTTAATGAGACTAGAGTCTATAATGTTCCTACTTTCAATTGAATTACAAGGTAATATTGAGGAGGCATTATCCCAGTCAATGCAATGCTTATTATCCCTCAAATGAACAGAGAATTGGATTCCTGGCCTGTCCTAACACTATATTTATGTATTTTAACTCTAGTTACAAGATCTTTACCTGTCTGGCCTAAGTAAAACATATTACATTCATTACAAGGAACCTTATAAATGCAGCCACTTGTATTGTTGGGGGAGTTCTTAATTAACATTTGTTTAACAGTGCATGAGTTTTTAAAAGCCAGATTGACGTTCCAGGTTTTTAGTTGTAAAGGAATATGAGAAAATTTTTTGTGAAATGGTAATACTAAGAGATTCTTATGGTCATGGGTGGGCTTGGTATCAGTTCTATAAAAAGATTTCTTAGTTATGTTCAGGCATTCGTCTATGAAAGATTTAGGGTATTTAAGATTCAAGCCAATATTATAGATATATTTATATTACTCATCAAGGAATTCCGGACTGCAAATTCTCAAAGCACGTAAAAACATTGTTGAAAATACTGACTTTTTGACTCTATTATGGTGGGCAGAATAATAATGAATGTATAGACACACATTAGTAGCTTTTCTATAAATACTGAACTTAAAGGTGTTACCTATTCTGTGGATCAGACAGTCTAGGAATTACAATTTACAGTCAAGCTCTAATTCCACAGTGAATTTGATCGAGGGGGCTAAGTTATTAAGTTGTAACAAGAAAATTTAAACATGATACCCGAGGCACCGACTCTATTCAGAGATAGAGAAGAAAACAAATTAAGCGAGATAGTAGTGACTAGTATCGATGTTATTACGCAAATAGACAAACTGAAGCCTAATAAGTCACCTGGTCCCGATGAGATGTTTGCCAGAGTATTAAGGGAATGTAAGGAAGAGCTTAGTATGCCTTTAGCAAAGTTGTTTAACATGTCATTAAAAACAGGTGTAGTACCAGAATCCTGGAGGATAGCGAATGTAATACCGATTTTCAAGAAGACGGATAGATCACTATCCTCTAACTACCGCCCAATCAGTCTAACATCAATAGTAGGCAAATTACTTGAATCAATTAGCTCGAACTCTATTCGAAACCACCTGGAGAAGCACAAGTTGATCAATGATTCCCAACATGGCTTCACAAGCCGGCGTTCATGTCTAACTAATCTAGTAACATTCTTTTCATCAGTTTTCGAATAGGTGGACGAGGGGCACAATTATGATGTGGTATATCTCGACTTTAGCAAAGCCTTCGACAGAGTTCCCCACGAAAGACTAAGATAGAAGCGCATGGCATCAAAGGTAATATCCTTAAATGGATTAGGGCGTGGTTACGGGACAGGAAACAGCCAGTGAGCATAAACGGCACTAAATCGCATTGGAGCAACGTCACTAGTGGAGTTCCCCAAGGCTCAGTACTTGGACCATTATTATTTATTATATACATAAACGACATAGATATCGGCATAGACAGCAACATAAATAAATTTGCTGATGACACTAAAATAGGACGTGTAATTAAATCTGACGAGGTCTCTGCAAAATTACAGGAAGATCTAAAAAAAAATTTCGAATGGTCGTTAAAATGGGAGATGAAATTCAATGTGGACAAATGTAAAGTACTCAGTATAGGAGATGTAAACAAGGAAACCAGTTACCAGATGAACAACGATGCCATTGTGAAATCCGACTGCGAGAGTGATTTAGGAGTAATGATAAGTAGGAATCTTAAGCCAAGTAAGCAATGTGTTTTTGCACTTAACAAAGGAGTGTTAGTTACAAGACTAGCGAGGTCATCTTAAAATTATATCTAGCGCTTGTGAGACCTCACCTGGATTACGCAGTTTAGTTCTGGTCTCCGTATTACAGAATGGATATAGAATCCTTCGAAAGAATCCAGAGGAGAATGACAAGACTAATCCCGGGCATTAGGAACCTTGAGTACAGAGACAGGTTAAAGCATCTTTATTTGCACTCCCTCGAGAGACGTAGAGTGAGGTTTATAAATGGAAGTCAGGGTTAAACAAAGGGGACATTACAAAGGTACTCAAACTATCCAACCAGGAGCGAACTAGCAACAATGGTTTTAAATTAGACAAATTTAGATTTAGGAGCGAAATAGGTAAACACTGGTTTGGAAACAGAGTAGTGAATGAATGGAACACGTTACCAAATATCATCATTAACTTGAATACTCTGGATAGCTTCAAACATAGGTTGGATGCTTATATAAGCAATAGGGGTTGGGTATAAACGGGACTGCCCAGTATGGGTCAATAGGCCGGCTGCAGTTTCCTCCATTCATATGTTCTTATGTTCTTATGAAAGCTTTTAGGTCCTCATTATTTGGCCAGAGACATAATACATCATCTACATATCTAAACCAGACTGCTGAAGGTGGTAAAATATTACTTAATAGTTTCTTTTCAAAGAATTCCATATATAGGTTGCTTAATACTGGCGAGAGTGGATTACCCATTGCCATACCAAATTTTTTAGCATAATATTCTCCATTGAATTCAAATTTACAATCCTTAATACATAGTTTGATGAGTTCGATGAAGTCATCTTTCGAGACGGGCAATGAAATATTATCCAGGGAATCTATGAGGAACTCCAGTAAATCATCAACTGGGACCTTTGTAAAGATTGATGTTACATCAAAACTGACCAGTTTAAAATCATAATTAATGTGTAAGTTATTGAGTTTATCAACCAGATCCGTATTATTCTTGATATTGGAGTTAGAAATGTTGCCAACTAGGGGATTTAGTAAAGAAACTAACCATTTAGATAGTTTATAAGAGATTGACCCAACTGAGCTAATGATGGGTCTTGCTGGTTTATTGGGCTTGTGGGTCTTGATTACACCGTACATGTATGGCAGTGGAGGGGACGTTGAAGTAAGATGTTTAATGACCGTAGCTTTGCCTCTCAATAGGGACTTCAGTTTTTTGTCGAACTCATCAAACTATGTATTAAGGATTGCAAATTCGATTTCAATGGGGAATATTATGCTCAAAAATTTGGTATGGCAATGGGTAATCCACTCTCACCTGTATTAAGCAACCTATATATGGAATTCTTTGAAAAGAAACTATTAAGTAATATTTTACCACCCTCAGCAGTCTGGTTTAGATATGTTGATGATGTATTATGTCTCTGGCCATGTAATGAGGACCTAAAAGCTTTCCTACCACAACTTAACAACTTAGCCCCCTCGATCAAATTCACTGTGGAATTAGAGCAAGACTGTAAATTGCCATTCCTAGACTGTCTGATACACAGAATAGGTAACACTTTTAAGTTCAGTATTTATAGAAAACCAACTAATGTGTGTTCATACATTCATTATTATTCTGCCCACCATAATAAAGTCAAACAGTCAGTATTTTCAACAATGTTTTTACGTGCCTTGAGAATTTGCAGTCCGGAATTCATCGATGAGGAATACAAATATATATATAATATTGGCTCAAACCTTAAATACCCTAGATCTTTCATAGACAAATGCTTAAACATTACTAAGAAAACTTTTTATAGAACTGACCCCAAGCCCACCCATGACCATAAGAATATCTTAATATTACCATTTCACAAAAATTTCTCACACATTCCTGCACAGCTAAAAACCTGGAACGTCAATGTGGCATTTAAAAACTCATGCACTGTTAAACAAATGTTAATCAAGAACTCCCCCAACAACACAATTGGTTGCATTTATAAAGTTCCTTGCAAGGAATGTAATATGTTTTACTTAGGCCAGACAGGTAAAGATCTTGCAACTAGAATTAAACAACACAAATACAGTGTTAGGACAGGCCAGGAATCCAATGCTCTGTTTGTTCATTTGAGGGATAACAAGCATTGCATTGACTGGGATAATGCCTCCTCAATATTACCATGTAATTCAATTGATAGTAGGAACATCATAGAATCTAGTCTTATTAAACATACCGAAGCATCCAACATGAATTTGAGTAACGGCATGTACAAGCTGGACAATTTTGTAATTAAGAAGATTTGTGATCAGGTGAGAAGGCCGGGTCACTTGACCATCTGACCTGACCACCAACCGTTGTGTGCTATTTAAAGATTAGTAAGGTCATTACCTAATACCTGACCATTGTGGACCTGGTCTCACCCTCCTCTGTATATATACACCTTGATTTGTATTACTCTCTCTCGTCTGTACTCACCCCTGAAGATGTGAATTACACGAAAGCGCGTGGGAACTTCGTTTTTTCTTCTTTTCTTGTGGTTATCAGCATATATATATATATATAAGAACATAACATAAGAACATAAGAAAGTGGGATACTGCAGGAGGCCGACTGGCCCATACAGGGCAGATCCCTTTCACACCCATCCCAGCACTTCCATGCGCCTATCCAACTTCGTCTTGAAGCTCCCTAGCGTCCCCGATCCTACTATAGCACTCGGTAGCCTATTCCACATATCCACAACTCTATTACCAAACCAGTGCTTACCTATATCCTTTCTGAATCGGAATTTATCTAATTTAAAGCCATTTGTTCTAGTTATTTCGTTATTACTGAGCTTCAGAACATCTTCCATTTTACCCTTGTTAATCCCACTTACCCACTTGTACACCTCTATCATATCTCCCCTAACTCTACGCCTCTCTAATGAATGCAAGCCTAAGCTTTTCAGTCTTTCTTCATATGGAAGGTTTCTAATATTATGGATCATTTTTGTCATTCTTCTTTGTACTCTCTCCAAAGAATCTATGTCCATTCTATAATAAGGACACCAGAACTGAACCGCATAATCCATGTGTGGCCTCACTAATGCTAGGTAAAGTTTCAAGATAACGTCAGCAGTTCTGTTACTCACACTCCTAGATATGAACCTAAGAATCCTGTTTGCCTTGTTGTGAACGGGCTGATACATTGTTTTCTAGGTTTCCGGTCATACAATAAATACACCCAGATCTTTTTCACAAACTGAGCCGGCTTCCTGTTACCTAGTTTATACTTAACGTTTGTATTCGTCTTCCCTATCTGTAGTAATTCTTTTATTTATCAGTATTAAAATTCATTTGCCAGTCTACTGACCACTCATGTAAGGTATCTAGATCTCTTTGAAGGTGTTCAAAGTCACTGTCTGAATTTATCACTCTCCCCATTTTGGTATCATCTGCAAATTTACTAATCCTACTAGTTATACCTAAATCAAGATCATTAATGAATATAACAAACAGCAGAGGGCTTAATACAGATCCCTGGGGAACTCCGCTTTTGACCGCACCCCAGTCTGACTTAAATCCATTTATGCTGACTCTTTGTTTCCTACCAGTTAACCATGACCTAATCCATTTTAATAATGATCCACCTATTCCATGTGCTTCTACCTTCCTTATCAATCTCTCATGAGGGACTCTATCGAATGCTTTACTGAAATCTAAATAAATAATATCATATGACTTATCATTATCTACCGCTTCATATACTTCTGAGAAAAAGCTAAGCAAATTCGTGAGACAAGAACGTCCCTGGGTGAACCCGTGCTGAGAAGAATGAATTAAGTTGAATGTTTCAAGGTGGCTTCTGATTTTCGTAGCAATAATTGACTCTAGCAACTTGCCTATGATTGACGTGAGACTAATGGGACAGTAATTTGATGCAATTGATTTATCACCTTTTTTGAAAATCGGAACTACATTTGCAAGTTTCCAAGCTTCTGGCACTAGACCCGATTCTAATGACTTATTAAATAAAACTGCTAATGGATTACTCAACTCATCTCTACATTCTTTTAATATTCTAGCATATACCTCGTCTGGACCAGGCGATTTATGAGGCTTCAGTTTGTTAATTACTTCTTTAAGCACATCGTTATTAGTAATATTGATATTCATCAACATATTTTCTATACTGTCGTTATATACCTTGGTGAACTTCTGAAACTGTGCTAGGTTTCTCATTTGTGAATACGGAGCGAAAATGACTATTAACGATTCACATTTCTAACTCATCATCAAATAGTTTCTCCTGTCGTAGTTTTAAGGGGACCTATTGTATTCTAATCCTTTGATTTATACAGTTGATAAAAAGCTTGGGGTTATTTTTCGATTCGCTTGGTTACCTTTGGATTCTTACAATTCATAATTTCTCTTTGCTTTCCTAATTTCTGTTTTTACCTGTCTTGTTAGGTTCTGATAGTAACCAAGTAAGTGATTTTCGCCTTTCTTAACTTTTCTATATACTCCTTTCTTTTTCCCTAGAAGATCTAGGAGTCTATTATTCATCCATTTTGGTTGGTTCCGTATCGATCTGAATTTTCTTTTAGGGATGTGTTTATTTTGAGCATTATTGATTGTCGCAATAAATTGTTCATAAGTAGCTGCTAAATTAAATTCGGGGTTATCCCGTCCTAAGTTGACAGTTTCCGGAGGTGTGGGGGGGATTAATCTTTTGACCATAGGGTCATCCCTTAGGTCTCTCCTTAAGCTACCGTAATTAGCCTTCCTAAAATCTGGGATCAAGGCCGAATTTTCCTTCTTCCAGCCATCCCATATTATGTTAAAATATATGGCTTTATGATCACTGTTTCCTAGTTCGTCTCCAATCCCAACATCTTTTACTAGATTTTCATTATTACTGAGAACTAAATCGAGGATATTATTTCCTCTAGTGGGCGAGTTTATGAATTGATATAAAAAACCATCTTGTACTACTTCTAGAAAATCTTCAGATTCATTATCGCTAAGTTGATTTTTCCAATCTATGCCTGAAAAGTTGAAATCGCCTAGAATACATACATTGTTTCTATCAAATGCCTTCTTTATTTCCTCCCATAGCAATTTACCATCGTTCCTACTCAAATTAGGCGGTCTATATATAACACCAATGACTACGGATTCACTGCCCTCACCAATCTCTACCCAAATACTTTCATTGTCGCTATTTGTTTTAATGTTTGATTTATTGCAGCTTTTTAATGACACCCTGATATACACTGCTACACCGCCACCTCTCCTTCCTACTCTGTCAAATTTAAATAGGTTATATCCTGGAATATGAAATTCTGCTAAAAAATGTTTGCTGTTTGAATTTATCCATGTTTCCGTTATTGCAATTATATCTATGTTCCCTTTACTAACAATGGCCCTGAGCTGGTCCATTTTGTTACACAGGCTTCTACTATTAGTATAATAAACACTCAATATATTTCTTCCGTTTCTATCTGTTTTACATTCATTATCTACTTCTGTTTCACTACTTCCCAGGACCTGCTTGTTTTTTGACTCCCATTTTCCCCGACCCCTCTCTACTGGCGAAACCCCCCCTTCGGAGTGACAATTTCACGCTCCAGGGATGCAGACAACGTCTTTACCCCCTCACGAGACAAGTGTACTCCGTCGCGACAGTACAGGTAGTCGTTGCCATAAAATCGTTTCCAGTCATCAATGAATGTCCAACCATTGTTTGCACAATGTTTTTCCAGTCGGCAATTAATAGCAATTGCCCTGGACAGCCATTCACGACCAACCCCTCTTCTAGGCAAGACACCACATACTATCGGGATCCCTCCCCTATCTCTAATCTTCCCCAGCGCCTCCCTATACCTCTTGAAAAGTTCCTCACTCCTAACCTTACCTATGTCGTTTCCTCCCACACTAAGACACACTACTGGATTGGTACCCTCCCCTGACAAAACTCTGTCTAACCTCTCGGCTACATGCCTATCCCAGCCCCAGGAAAACATACCCTAGTCCTACGTTTCCTATCTCTCGCACAAAAAAGCCCTATCCATAAACCTCACCTGGCTGTCACCAACTACCACGACCTTACCTGTGGGCAGGGTTTGTACAACTGCCCTTTCCTCTCCTTGATCCATACCGTCCTGCCTCTTCTCTTCCTCTCCAGCTTCCTGCAGCACCTGGTAAGGGTTACTGCACTCCACACCCTGGTCAGCTTTCCTAAGCCTGACCCTAGTCCCCTTGGAGACAACCACTCTCCACGCCTGCTCCTCCTTCACAGGTGTCCTGCTAGGCAGGACACCTACCTGAAGGAGTTCCGTCCTGAGGGCTTCATTTTCCCCCTTTAGAGTGTCAACCTCACTCCTCAACTGCCCCAGCTGCCTTAACAGCGTGGCAAGGAGGTCGTCCTTCCCCACACTCCCCTCCTCTTCCCCCACGGCACAACGATCCAAAGCGGCCATTTTCCTTGGTCTCTAGCGGGAGCACAACGGCACGACCTTCTCCAAGCTGGGTCAGAGGTCAACAGCGTGGATAAGATAAATCTTGATAAAATCACACGGGAAAAAGGGAAACAACGGAGCACCTTAGCTTTCGTCTATATTCAAGACATCTTCAGAGGCAACTGGATTACATGGACAGAGAGAGGCTTAAATATACAGGGTGACCTTATTAAACATGAGGTCAGGTCATAATGATGTCATCCACTAATCCCCACACCAACACCAACACACACGTAGAGGAGCTTAAGAGAAGGGGGTGACGTGACTAGTCAGGTCAGGTAAAAAATAAGGGACCCACTAAATAACTATCCTCCATCTAGATAAAAGGTTTTCAAAGCATTTTTAACCTTGGACCACTGACAAATAAATTTATGTAACATATTATCAGTTTTGAACTGACCATCACTAAGGTTTATTGATTTTAATTCCATAATCAAACTAGCTTCAACCAGAAGTCTTTCTGTGACACAAGAGGATTTGAATACTTCTAAGCTTCTTTCCCAAGCAATGGGATGATTATTGTTCCTAACATGAAAGAACAGGGCACTGCTTTCAGATGCTGTTCTGATATTGTACTTATGTTGTCTGATTCTGAGCGAGAGATAGGAAACGTAGGACTAGGGTGTGTTTTCCTGGGGCTGGGATAGGGCATGTAGCTGAGAGGTTAGACAGGGTTTTGTCAGGGGAGGGTACCAATCCAGTAGTGTGTCTTAGTGTGGAAGGAAACGACATAGGAAAGGTTAGGAGTGAGGAACTTTTCAAGAGGTATAGGGAGGCGCTGGAGAAGATTAGAGATAGGGGAGGGATCCCGATAGTATGTGGTGTCTTGCCTAGAAGAGGGGTTGGTCGTGAATGGCTGTCCAGGGCAATTGCTATAAATTGCCGACTGGAAAAACATTGTGCAAACAATGGTTGGGCATTCATTGATAACTGGCAACGATTCTATGGCAACGACTACCTGTACTGTCGCGACGGAGTACACTTGTCTCGTGAGGGGGTAAAGACGTTGTCTGCATCCCTGGAGCGTGAAATTGTCACTCCAAAGGGGGGGTTTCGCCAGTAGAGAGGGGTCGGGGAAAGTGGGAGTCAAAAAACAAGTAGGTCCTGGGAAGTAAAATTAGTTGCTCAGGACAAGGGGTAAAACAGGACCAGGGAAGAGTAGGTTTAAATGTATACTATACAAACAGTAGGAGCGTTAGAAATAAAATAGACTTGCTGAGAGCGGTTGTATGTACCAAGAATGTAGACGTCATAGCAATCACCGAAACTTGGATAAATCTGGCGAGCAAAAATTTTTTATCAGAGTACCACATAAGAGATAGAATGGAGGAAACTACGGCGGGCCTATTGGCTATACTGGGCAGTCCGTTTACACCCAAGCCTATTGCTCGCAAGCTCCAGCCTATGTTTGGAAGCTATTCAGCGTATTTGAGTTATATTGATATTTGTGCTTGTTTCCATTCATCCCACTACTCAGTTTCCAAACCAGTGTTTACCTATTTCACGCCTAAATCTAAGTTGTATAATTTAAAACCATTGTTACGATTTCGCTCCTGATTGGATGGTTTGAGTACCTTTGTAATGTCCCCTTTGTTTAGCCCTGACTTCCACTTATACACCTCTATCAGGTCGCCCCTCACTCTACGTCTCTCGAGGGAGTGCAAATTAAGATGCTTTAACCTGTCTCTATACTCAAGGCTCCTAATGCCTGGGATTAGTCTTGTCATTCTCCTCTGAATTCTTTCCAATGATTCTATATCCATCCTGTAATACTGTGACCAGAACTGAACTGCGTAATCCAGGTGTGGTCTCACAAGCGCAAGATACAGTTTTAGGATGACCTCGCTAGTCTTGTAACTAACACTCCTTTGTATGAACCCAAGTACTTTGTTAGTCTTGTTTCTAACAAATACACATTGTTTACTTAGTTTAAGATTCCTACTTATCATTACTCCTAAATCTCTCTGCAGTCAGTTTCTCTATGGCATCGTTGTTCATCTGGTATCTGGTTTCCCTGTTTTACATCCTGCGTATACTGGAGTACTTTACATTTGTCATTGATTTCATCTGCCAGTTTCAGACCATTCAGAAAAATTTGTTTAGATCTTCCTGTAGTTTTGCCGAGTTCTCGTCAGATTTAATAACACGTCCTATTTTAGTGTCATCAGCAAATTTACTTATGTTGCTGTCTATGCCGATATCTATGTCGTTTATGTATATAATAAATAATAATGGTCCAAGTACTGAGCCTTGGGGAACTCCACTTGTGACGTTGCTCCAATGGGACTTAGTGCTGTTAATGCTCACTGGCTGTTTCCTGTCCTGTAACCACACCCTAATCCATTTAAGGATGTCACCTTTGATGCCATGTGCTTCTACCTTTCTAATTATTCTTTCGTGGGGGACTCTGTGAGCTTTGCTAAAGTGAGAGATATACCACACATCATAATTGTACCCCTCATCCACCGATTCGAAAACTGATGAAAAGAATGTTAATAGATTAGTTAGGCAAGAACGTCTGCTTGTGAAGCCATGCTGGGAATCATTGATAAATCGGTGCTTCTCCAGGTGATTTCGAATGGAGTTTGAAATGAGTGCTTCCAGTAATTTGCGTACTATTGATGCTAGACTGATTGGGCAGTAGTTAGAGGATAGTGATCTACCACCCCTTCTTGAAAATTGGTATTACATTCGCTATCCTCCAGGATTCTGGTACTACACCGGTTTTTAAGGACATGTTAAACAACTTTGCTTAGGGCATACTAAGCTCTTCCTTACATTCCTTTAATACTCTGGCAAATATCTCATCAGGACCAGGTGACTTATTAGGCTTTAGTTTGTCTATTTGCTTACTAACATCGTTACTAGTCACTACTATCTCGCTTAATTTGTTTTCTTCACTATCTCTGAATAGAGTCGGTGCCTCAGGTATCATGTTTAAATTTTCGGTGGTGAAAACTGTTGAAAAATATTTATTCAAATTATTGCTCATTTCTCCGTCGTTATCAGTGAGCTCGCCGGTATCTGACCGTATTGGTCCAATCTTTTCTCGTGTTTTAGTTTGATACATTTGGTAGAATCCTTTGAGGTTTGTCTTCGCCTCCCTTGCTATCCTTACCTCATTATTCCTCTTGGCTTTCTTTATCTCGGTTTTAACCCTACTCGCCAATATCTTATAATAATCCTGGAGGTAAATTTCGCCACGCTTTATCCTTCTACCTATAGCCTTCCTTTGGCCAATGATGTTCTTTAAATAATTATTTATCCATTTAGGGTCAATGTTGTCTGATCTGAGTTTTTTATATGGTATGTTCTGCCTCTGTGCATTAAGTAACTCATTATTTAAATTGACGTGGAACTCGGCAGTCTCAGATGTCGTTATCAGGTCGGAGTCATCTGTCAGGTTCACGGCCAAGCGCGACACCCCTCTCTCAGCTGCCTCTTTAAGCTGTCAAAGTTTGCCCTTCTGAAATCTGGTACTTTAGTGGAATTTTCCTTAAGTCTGCCCTGAAAATCTAACTAGAATCGAATTTCTTTGTGATCGCTGTTTGCAAGTTCGTTCCCTACCTCGACATTGCTAATGAGGTTTTCTCTGTTTGACAGAACTAAATCGAGTATATTATTACCCTGTGTGGGTTCGGTTATATG
>NW_024727493.1:0-12424 GCF_018991925.1 Homarus americanus
AGGGCTTGAAAGAGGTATGGCGTATTCTGGCATTAATATAAAGATCGAGATTAACTGGCCACAGTATGCTTGAAAGAGGTATTGCGGCATTTATATAGATCGGATTAACAGCCTGGGTTTGGTATGATTGAACACAGATGAGATAATGAGAAGAACAATAGTGAGATAATTGTGGGGTCTGGTAGGCGGGCATTCAAGATGTCACTTCACCTAAGCCTTTAGTGACTATACAAGACATCTGGTGAGGTACGGCATTAAAACGAATCCAGTTTAACACACTCGACAGGAGCTTACTACATGACTGCCCGTAACAGGTAAGCCTTGTGACGCGGAACCTAATATCTACGTCTGTCACTCTTACTTATACAGTGTATCAATATGCACATATGAAGGGCAACCGTAAAAACAATTGTGAAGACAGAAGTGACTGGGAGAATAATTAGCACTTTGGTAACAGGAGGAAGAATATGGTACTTAAAGTTACGTGTCTGTCACGGTCGCCATTTGTTACAGTTGAGGATTTAGAATATAGTTAAAGTCTGCAGATCCCAACAGGTAACAACAATAAAAAAACAAAGACAATCGGACTCTATAAAAAGGGTGGCAGACAAAAGGTGCGGTTTTCGTTGTGTATAATAAAAACACCCATAACACTAAAAAAATATTCAACATAAGTACCCAGCCAGGCTTAGCCTGTAGGCATATACATATTAATAAGGCAAAACAATCGTTAAGCAAGATGAGGACGTGGAGCCAATACAAGATTACAGAGTTCTTAAGTGAGGACCAATGCAGACAGTGGGCTGAGTTTGTAGAGACGATAGGTAATCACTTTGCCGTGGGTTTAGAAGATAAATGATCCTGTGGTCACTTCCCAGACCAAGTGACTCTCCTCAGGTGGAGCTCACAAAAGACTTGAGAAGTAAGCAACAACCAGGATATGGAAAAGCGGACTGTTAAAAAGAAAGTCATACCGTATCTCGTCCCTAGATAGCGTGGTTAGTAGTACAGGTAGGTAGATCAAGACAATAGATGGCGTGGTTCGTAGTACTGGGTGGAGGGTTAATAACAGTGTTAATGTGGGTGTTGTGTGTTAGTGAGGGTGTTGGTGTTAGTGTGGGTGTTGGTGTTGAGTAGGGGTGTTGGTGTTAGTGTGTTGGTGTTAGTGAGGGTGTTGGTGTTAGTGTGGGTGTTGGTGTTAGTGGGGTGTTGGTGTTAGTGAGGTGTTGGTGTTAGTGGGGTGTTGTTGTATTATTGGTGAGAGGTGTTGGTGTTGAGTGGAGGTGTTGGTGTTAGTGAGGGTGTTGGTGTTGGTGAGGGTGTTGGTGTTAGTGAGGTGTTGGTGTTAGTGTGGGTGTTGGTTTAGTGGGGGTGTTGGTGTTGGTGGGGTGTTGGTGTTAGTGAGGGTGTTGGTGTTAGTGAGGGTGTTGGTGTTAGTGAGGGTGTTGGTGTTAGTGTGGGTGTTGGTGTTGGTGAGGGGTGTTGGTGTTAGTGAGGGTGTTGGTGTTAGTGGGGGTGTTGGTGTTGGTGAGGGGTGTTGGTGTTGGTAGGGGTGTTGGTGTTAGTGTAGGTGTTGGTGTTGGTGTGGGTGTTGGTGTTTGTGAGGGTGTTGGTGTTGGTGTTGGTAAGGTGTTTGGTGTTAGTGAAGTGTTGGTGTTACTGTAGTGTTGGTGTTGGGTGTGGGTGTTGAGTTGGTGAATGGTGGGTGATGTTGGTGTTGGGGAGGTGTTGGTGTTGGTGAGGGTTGGTGTTGGTGAAGTTGTTGGTGTTTGTGGTGGGTGTTGGTGTTGGTGGAGAGGTGTTGTTGTTGGGTAGTGAGGGGTGTTGGTGTTGGTTGGGGTGTTGTTGTTGGTGAGGTGTTGGTGTTGGTGAGGGGTGTTGGTGTTGGGTTAGTGTTGGTGTTGGTGTTGGTGAGAGTTGTTGGTGTTGGTGAAGTTGTTGGGGTGTTGGTGTTGAGGGGTTTTGGTGTTGGTGGGGGTGTTGGTGTTGGTGAGGTGTTGTGTTAGTGGGGGTGTTGATGTTAGTGAGGGTGTTGGTGTTGGTGAGGTGTTGGTGTTGGTGAGGTGTTGGTGTTTGGTTAGTGAGGTGTTGGTGTTGGTTAAGTTGGTTGGTGGTGTGGTGTGTTGGTGTTGTTTGGGTTGTTGGTTGGGGTTGGTGTTGGTTAGATTTGGTGTTGGTGAGGGGTGTTGTTGTTGAGTGAGGGTGTTGGATTGATTGAGTGGGGGTGTTGGTGTTGAGTGGGGGTGTTGGTGTGGTGAGGGTGTGGGTGTTGGTGTGGGTGTTGGTGTTGGTGGGGGTGTTGCTGTTGGAGATTGGGTGATGTGGTGTTGGTGGGGTTTGAATGTTGGTGGAGTGGTGGTGTTGGTGATTGTGATGGTAGTGAGGTGTTGGTGGTGGTGGGATGTTTGGTGTTGTTGGGTGGGTTGGTGTTAGTGTAGGTGTTGGTGTTGTAGATTGTTGGTGTTGGTGAGGGGTGTTGGTGGTGAGGGTGTTGGTGTTGGTGAGGGGTGTTGAGTGTTAAGAGTGGTGTTAGTGTGGGTTGTGGTGTTAGTGGGGTTGTTGGTGTTGGTGAGAGTGTTGGTGTTAGTGTGGGGATGTTTGGTGTGTTGATTGGGGAGTTGAATGGTGTTGGTGGGGTGTTGGTGTTGGTGAGGGTGTTGGTGTTGGTGAAGTTGCTGGTGTTGATAGTAAAAATAATGTGTGTAATTAACGGTTTATTGAAAGGCTTGGCCAGAAGGCTGTGAAAATTTACATGGTGAGAATGGGTTTGAATTGCAAATAATATGCAAGTGGCATAAGTGACACCAAGATAAGACATATAAACAGATGGGGATCAGCTCAAACTACAGTTCATTTCAACATAGTGACAGTGTAAGGGCAGTGTTTGCCAGGGAGTGAATACACTGATTTATTACATGTTATTGATAATTTTTACAAGGTTGGGACTGGGCTGTTCTTATGATCAGTTCGTTACGTATGGGCTGGATGCGGTTGTGGTGTCGAACAGCAATTCTCGGACAGGGTGTTAGTGAGGGGTGGTGTTGGTGTAGGTGTTGGTGTTGCTGTGGGTTGGTGTTTGTGAGGTGTTGTTTGTTGGTGTGAGGTGTTGTGGTGTTGGTGAGAGTTGTTGGTGTTGGGGAGTTGGCAGGTGTTGGTGTTGGGTGTTTGAACGTTGGTGAGAGGGGTGTTGCTGCAGGGTGTGGGTGGTGTTGGTGGGGATTGTTGGTGTTGCTGTGGGTGTTGGTGTTTGTGGGGTGTTTGTTTGTTGGTGGGGGTGTTGAGTGTTGAGTCAGGGTGTTTGTGTTGAATTGCAGGTGTTTGGTGTTGGTGAGGGTATTGGTGTTGGTGAGGGGTGTTGGTGTTGAGTGGGGGTGTTGGTGTTGACAGTGAGGGGTGGTGTTAGTGAAGTTGTTTGGTTGTGAGTGTTAGATTGTTTGTGTTGGTGGGGTTGTTTGGTGTTGGTGGGGTGTTGGGTGGTGGTTAGAGTTGTTGGTGAGGGGTTGGTTGTTGGAGTGGGGATGTGGAGTTGTTGGTGTTAGTTGATTGTTGGTGAGTGTTGCTGTTGAAGTGTGGATTGAGTGGTGTTGGTGAGAGTTGTTGGTTGGTGTGGGTGTTGATTGTTGCTGTGGGTGTTTGGTGTTTTGGCCAGGGGTGTTGTTGTTGGTGGGGGTGTTGGTGTTGGTGGGGTGTTGGTGTTGGTGAGGGGTGTGGGTGTTGGTGGTGGGGTGTTGGTGGTGGGGATGTTGCTGTTTGGTGTGGGTGATGTGGTGTTGGTAGAAGTGTTGGTGTTAGTGAGATTATTTGGTGGTGAAGTTGTTGGTGTTGGTGTGGTGTTGGTGTTGAACAGGGTGTTTGGTGTTGGTGGGTGTTGGTTGATGCTGGCAGTTGTTGGTTAAGTGGTGTTTGATTGTTGAGGTGAGGGGTGTTGGTGTTGGTGGGGGATGTTTGGTGTTGGTGAGAGTGTTTGGTGGTGGTGGGGGTTGGTGTTGGTGTGGGGTTGATTGTTCGTTGAGGTGCTGTGGTGGTGGTGGTAGGTGTTGGGGTGTTTATGTGGGTGTTGGGGTGTTGGTGGGGGTGTTGGTTGGTGTGGGTGTTTGGTGATTGGTTAAGTTGTTGGTGTTGGTGTGGGTGTTGATGATGGTGTTTGTGTTGGTTTTGGTGATTTGTGTTAGTGAATTTGTTGGTGTTAGTTGGCGTGTTGGAGTTGTGTTGGTGTTGGTGTTGGTGTTGGTGTGGAGTTTGGTTGGTGTGTTTGGTGTTAGTTGGGGTGTTGGTTGGTGGGGGCGTTGAGATTGTTGGTGAGGGGTGTTGGTGTTTGTGTGGGTGGTGGAGATGTTTGGGTTGGGGGTGTTGGTGTTTGGTTGGGGTGTTTGTTGTTGGTGGGGTGTTGGTGTTAGTGAAGTGTTGGTGTTAGGTTAGTGTTGGTGTTGGTGTTGGAGTGGCAGTGTTGGTGTTAGATGAAGGTGTTTGGTGGTGGTGGGGGTGTTGTGGTGGTGAGGTGTTGGTGTTAGTGTGGATGTTGTGTTGGTGAGGGGTGTTGGGTGGTGAGGTGTTGGTGTTGGTGAGAGTTGTTGGTGTTGGTGAGAGTTGTTGGTGTTTGGTTGGGGGTTTTGGTGGTGGTTAGGATGTTTGTGTTGGTGTGCGTGTTGGTGGGTAGTGAGGTGTTGAGTCATTGGTTAGGATGTTGGTGTTGAGTGGGGGTTGTTGGTGTTAGTGAGGGTGTTGGTGTTGGTGTGGAATTGTTGGTTGGATTGGGTTGTTGGTGTTGTGAGTGAGGGGTGTTGGTGTTGGTTAGGGGTGTTGTGGTGTTGGTGGGGTGTTGTTGGTGAGGTGTTGGTGTTGGTGAAAGGTGTTTGGTGTTGAGTTGAGGTGTTGGTGGTGAGGTGTTACTGTTGGTGTGGGTGATGGTGGTGGTGGGGGTTTGGTGTTGGTGAGGGGTGTTTAGTGGTGAGGTGTTGGTGTTGGTGAGGATGTTGGTGTTTGGTGTTGGTGTGGGTGTTGGTGGGGTTGTTTAGTTGTTGAATTGGGGTGTTGGTTGGTGGGGTTGTTGGATCTTGCAGAGTTGTTTGAAGTTGTTGGTAAGGTGTTTGGTTGGTGAGAGTTGTTGGTGTTGGTGTGGGTGGTGTTGGTGGGGGTTTTGGTGTTGGTGGGGCGTTGGTGTTGGTGAGGGTGGTGTTGGTGTGGGTGTTGGTGGGGTACTGTGGGTGTTGGTGTTTGTGAGGTGTTGTTGTTAGTGGGGTGTTGGTGTTAGTGGTGTTTGTGTTGGTGTGGGTGTTGGTGTTGGTGGGGGTGTTGGTGGTGAGGGTGTTGGTGTTGGTGAGGTTAGTTGTTGGTGAGGGGTGTTGGTGTTGAGTGTGGGTGTTGTGTGGTGAGAGTTGTTGGTGTTGAGTGGGGTGTTGGGTGTTGGTGGGGTGGTGGTGTTGGTGGGGGTGTTGGTGTTGGGTTGGGGGTGTTGGGGTGTTGGTGGGGGGTGTTGGTGTTGGTTGGAGTTGTTTGGTGTTGGTGGGGTGTTGGTGTTGGTGGGGGTGGTTGGTGGTAGTGTGGGTGTTGGTGTTGGTTGGGTTGTTGGTGACTGGTGGTGTGTTTTGGCTGGTTCGGGTGTTGGTGTTAGTGAGGTGTTCTTGTTGGTAAGTGTTGGTGTTAGTGAGGATGTTGGTGTTAGTGAGGGGTGTTGGTGTTAGTGAGGGTGTAGGTGTTGGTGTGGGTGTTGGTGTTGGTGAGATTGATTACTGTTGGTGTGAATTTGATGGTGTTTGTGTGGTGTTGTTGGTGTTAGTGGGGTGTTGGTGTTAGTGAGGGTGTTTGAGTTGAGTTAGGTGTTGAATTGATGGTGTGGGTGTTGATGATGGTGTTGGTGTTGGTTTTGGTGATTGTGTTGGTGGTTTGTTGGTGGGTAGTTGGCGTGTTGGTGTTAGTGTGGGTGTTGATGAAGAGTGTTGGTGTGGGTTTGGTGATGGTGTTTTGTGAGGGGTTGTTCGTTTTAGTGAGGTGTTGGTGTTTAGTGAGGGTGTTGGTGTTAGTGTGGGTGTTGATGTTGGTAGAGATGGGTGGTGTTTAGTAAAGTGTTGGTTTTAGTGAAAGTGTTGGTGTTAGTGAGTTAGTGTTTGGTGTTAAGTGTGGATTGTTGGTGTTGAATTGAGAAGTTAGCAGGTGTTGGTGGTTGGGTGTTGGTGAGGTTGGGTATTTGTGTAGATTGTTGGCGTTGCTGGAGGTGTTGGTGTTGGTGGGGGTGTTGGTGTTGGTGTGGGTGTTTGGTGTTGGTGGGAGGTGTTGATTGTTGGTGGGGGTGTTGGTGTTGGTGGGGTGTTGGTGTTGGGTGTGGGGTGTCGTGTTGGAGTGCTTGGGGGTGTTGGGGTGTTGAGGCAGAGGTGTGGGTGTTGGTGTGGATGAAGTGGTGTTGGGTTGGTGGGGGTGTTGGGTGTTGGTGAGGGGTGTGGGTGTTAGTGTGAACAGTGGTGTTAGGTTGGTGGGGTGTTGGTGGTGGTTAGAGATGTTGGTAACCTTAAGTTGTTTGGTGGTGGGGTGTTGGTGTTGAGCAGGTGTGGGTGTTGGCGTTTAGTGGGGTGTTTGGTGTTGGTGGGGGTGTTGGTGTTGGTGAGGGTGTTGTGAGGGTGTTGTTGGTGTGGGTGATGTGTGTTGGTTAGAGGTGTTGGTGTTAGCAGTGAGGGTGTTGGTGTTAGGTGTGGGTGATGGTTTTGGCTTAGTGTTGGTGTTGGTGAGGGTGGTGTGGTGTTGGGGAGGGTTTTGGTGGTAGTGGGGGTGTTGGTGTGGGGTGTGGGTGTTGGTGTGGGTGGTGTGGTGAGGGGTGTTGGTGCTGGGTGAGGGTGTAGGTAGATGTGGTGTTAGTGATGGTGTTAGGTTAGTGGAAAGGTGTTGGTGTTAGTTTGGGTGTTAGTGTGCAAAGTTAATTTGGGGTTGGTGAGATTGATGGTTTTGAAACTTTGTGTGGGTGTTTGGTGTTAGTGAGGGTGTTGGTGCAGGAGGTTTGGTGTTGGGGGTGTTGTTGGTGTTAGTGAGGGTGTAGGTGTTGGTGTGGGTGTTGAGTGTTGGTGAGATTGTTTGCTGTTGGTGTGGGTGTTGGTGATGGCTGGGGGTGTTGCTGTTGGTGTGGGTGATGGTGTAAGTGAGGGTGTTGGTGTTGAGTGGGGGTGTTGGTGTTAGTGGCAGGCGTGTTGGTGTTTGTGAGGGTGTTGTTGTTAGTGAGGGTGTTGGTGTTAGTGTGGATGATGGTGTTGGGTTGGTGAGGGTGTTGGTGTTAGTGAGAAGTTGTTTGAATTATTGGCAAATTGTGGATGTTGGCGTTAGTGGGGTGTTGGTGTTGGAAGGTGAGATTGTTGGTGTTGGTGAAGTGTTGGTGTTGGTGTGGGTGTTTGGTGTTTTGGGTTGTTGGTGTTGGTGGGGTGTTGGTGTTGGTTAGGGGTGTTGGTGAGAGTTGTTGTTGGTGAGAGGTGTTGGTGAGGGATGTTGGTGTTGGTGAGGGTGTTGGTGTTGGAGTGGTGAAGTGTAGGTGTTGGTGTGGGTGTTGGTGTTGGTGGGGTGTTGCTGTTGGTGTGGGTGATGGTGTTGGTGAGGGTTTTGGTGTTGGTAGGGTGTTGGTGTTGAGTGAGGGGTGTTTGGTGTTGGTGAGGGTGTTGGGGTTAGTGTGGGTGTTGGTGTTAGTGGGGTGTTGGTGTTAGTGTGAGTGTTGGCAGGTACTGTGGGTGTTGGTGTTGGTGGTGGTGGTGTTGGTGGGGGTGTTTGGTGTTGGTGAGGGGTGTTTGGTGTTGAGTGGGGGTGGTGGGTGGTGGGGGTGTTGAATTGGTAGTTAATTTGAGGGTGGTGGGGGTGCTGGTGTTGGTGTGGACAGGGTGTTTGTGTGGGTGTTGGGGTGGTGGGGGTGTTGGTGTTGGTGGGGGTGTTTGTGTTGGTTAGAGTTGTTGGTGTTGGTGTGGGTGTTGATGAGTGGTGTTGGTGTTTGGTTTGGTGATTGTGTTGGTGGATTTGTTGGTGTTGGTTGGCGTGTTGGGGTTGTGTGTGTGTTGATGAGGTGTTGGTGTGGGTTTTGGTGATGGTGTTGGGTGTTGGGTGTTGGTTAAGTTGTTGGTGTTGGTGGGGTGTTTGGTGTTGAGTGAGATTTGGTGTTGGTTAGGTGTTTGGGTGTTGAATTGAGGATGTTGGTGTTGGTTTGGTTGTTGGTGTTGGTTAGGATGTTGGGGTGTTGGTGAGAGTTGTTGGTGTTGGTGGGGAGTTGATTTGAGTTGTTGGTGGGGTTGTTGGTTGTTGGTTAGAGTTGTTTGATTGTTGGTGGGGGTGTTGGTGTTGGTGTGGGTGTTGATTGTTGGGTGAGGTGTTGGTGTTTGTATGGATGTTGGTGTTGGTGAGTTGGTGGTGTTTAATTGGGGGTGTTGTTGTTGTTTGGTTGGTGGGGGTGTTGGTGCTGGTTAGAGATTGTTGGTGTTGGTGAGGGGTGTTGGTGTTGGTGTGGAGGTGATGGTGCTAGGTTAGTGAGGTGTTGGTGTTGGTTAAGTTGTTGGTGTTGGTTAAGTGTTGGTGTTGGTGAAGTGTTGGTGTTGGGGTTGGTGTGAGATTGTTGGTGTTGGTAGAGTGTTGGTGTTGGGTTGGTGGAGGGTGTTGGTTGGGTTGTTTGGTGTTGAAGTGAGGGGTGTTGGTCGTTGGGGTGGGGTGTTGAAGTTGATTTGGTGAGGTGTTGGGGTGTTGGTGGTAGGTGTTGGTGGTGGGGGTGTTGGGGTTGGTGAGGAATTGTTGGTGTTGGTTAGGGTGTTGATTGTTGGTGAGGGGTGTTGGTGGTGATTGTGTTGGTGTTGGTGTGGGTGTTGAATTGTTGGTGAGGGGGTGGGTGTTGGTGAGGGGTGTTGGTGTTGGTGAGGGTTTGGTGTTGGTGAGGTGTAGGGTGTTGCTGTGGGTGTTGGTGTTGGTGGGGGTGTTTGGCAGTGAGGGTGGTTAGTTGTTGGTGGGGAGCACAGTTGGTGAGGTGTTGGTGTTGGTGAGAGTTGATTTGGGCAGTTGTTGGTGGGGTTTGGTGGTGGTGTGGAGTTGGTGGGGTTGGTTGGTGGGGTTGTTTGGTTGGTGGGGAGTTGATTTGGTGTTGGTGGGTTGTGTTGATTGGTGTGGATCTCGTTGATTGTTGGTGAGTTGGCGGGTTGGGGTGGGAGTTGTTTGGTTGAATTGGGGGTTGTTTGTTTGTTTGGTTGGGGTTGGTGTTGGTGTGGGTGTTGTGGTGTGGGTTGTTGGTGTTGGTGGCAGGGGAGTTGTTGGTGTTGTTGGGGTGTTAGTGTTAGTGTTAGATTGTTGTGGTTGAATTGAGAGGTGTTGGTGGTAAGAGTTGTTGGTGTTGGTGAGGTGTTGGTTTTAGTGTGAGATTGTCTCGGTGTTGGTGGGGGTGTTTGAATTTGGTGTGGGTGTTGGTGTTGGTGAGTTGGTTGGTGTTGGTGAGAGTGTTGGTTGGTGAGTTGTTGGTTGGTGCCAGGTGGTTTGGTGTTGGTGTGGGTGTTGGTGTTGGTGGGGGTGTTGTGGTGTTGCTGGGTTTTGTTGGTGTGGTGTTGGTGTTGGATTGGGGTGTTGGTGTTGCTGTGGGTGTTGGTGTTGGCGCGCGTGTTGGTGTGGTGTGGTGATGGTGTTGGGGAGGGTGTTGGTGTTGGTGGGGAGTTAATTGTTGAAGTGAGGGGTGTTGGTGTTTGTGTGGGTGATGGTGTTAGTGAAGGTGTTGTTGTTAGGTCAGCGTGAGGTGTTGGTGTTGGTTAGGGTGTTGTTGTTGGTGAGGTGTTGGTGTGGGGGTGTTGGTGTTGGGTTAGTGTTGGTGTTGGTGTTGGTGTGAGGGTGGTGGTGTTGGTGAAGTTGTTGGTGTTGAGTGAGGGTTTGGTGTTGAGAGTGGGGGGTGTTTGAGGTGTTGGTGAGGGGTGTTGTGTTGAGTGAGGGTGTTGATGTTAGTGGGGGTGTTGGTGTTAGTGGGGGTGTTGGTGTTGGTGAGGGTGTTGGTGTTTGGTTGGTAGAGTGTTGGTGTTGGTTGGGGTGTTGGTGTTGAATTGGCGTGTTGGTGTTGTTTAAGGTTTGTTGGTGTTGGTGAGAGTTGTTTGGTGGTTAGAGGTGTTGGTTGGTGAAGTTGTTTGTTTGTTGGTGAGAGTGTTTGGTTGTTGGTGAGAGTTGTTTGGTGAGAGTTGTTGAGATGGTGGTGAGAGTTAGTGTTGGTGTGAGTTGATTTGGTGTTGGTGGGGATGTTGCTGTTGGTGGTAGTTAGTTGTTGTGGTGGGGGTTTTGATTGTTGGTGAGAGTTGTTGTTGATTGTTGGTGAGAGTTGTTGAGTGTTGGTGGGTGTTGGTGTTGGGTGGGGGTGTTGGTGTTAATGGGGGTGTTGGTGTTGGAGTGTGGGTGTTTGTGTTACTGTGAGTTAGCGTTGTTGGTGGGGTATTGGTTGGTGAGGAGTTGTTGGTGTTGGTGAGGTGTTGAGGTGTTAAAGGGTGATGGTGTTGGTGTGGGTGTGGGTGTTGGTGAGGGTAGTAAAAATCATACATTCATATAATAATAAATAATAATAATAATTAACGGTTTATTGAAAGAGCTTGGCAGCCAGAAGGCTGAAAATATACAGTTACATATTTGGGGAATGGGTTACGAATTACAAATAATATACAAGTAACATAAGTGACACAAATAAGACATAATAACTTAGATGGGGATCAGCTCAAACTACAGTTCATTTCAGCATAGTGACAGTGTAAGGAGCAGTGTTTACCGGGAGTGAATACACTGATTTATTACATGTTATTGATAATTTTTACAATGGTTGGGGCTGGGCTGTTCTTATAGCGATCAGTTCGTGCACGTATGGGCTGGATGCGGTTGTGGTGTCGAACAGCAATTCTCGGACAGGGGATGTCAGGTGGTAGTAGGAGCCGGTGTCGGGGATGGTGTAGAAGCTTCTTACCAAATTTGCAGATAAGGTCGTGGTGATGGTCAGTGAGAGTCGAAAGGGTCAGTGTGTTGAGCGCTTCTTGATATGTGGAGTAGGAAGGGAGAGAATAATTTTGCATGCCCTCTTTTGCACTTTTTCTAGGTGTTTACGTTGTGTGGCATTTAGGGAGGAAGACCAGGTGGGGGAGGCATAGGTGAGCTTGGGAAGTATGAATGTTGTGTAAACACTGAGGAGCTCGTGTGCAGGAACTCCGAGGGACTTGAGTCGGCGGAACAGGTGGAGACGGAAACTGGAGGCTTTGACAACTTCACTGACGTGTGGTTTCCAATTTAGTTTGTTGTCTATGGTGACGCCGAGGAGCTTCGTGGAATCTACAACCTGGAGTGTGTTCGGACCTAGGGTAATGGAAGGAGGTGGGACAATGTTATATGGACTAAAAATGAAGTACATACATACATACATTCATTCATACATGAGGGTTATCGGCCTGGTTATGTCATGTTAAACACCTTGTTTAGTTGAAGTTTTTGTTAGGGTAAGAGCGGTAGGTATCGTCACCGGGGCCCCATATGCTGCTATTGCTGAAGTAAATTATGTAATGGGATCACTAACCAACATTTCCAATATAATTATTTGCCAGCATAAGGAAGCAAGAAGTGGTCCCATCTTGGTGCCAGCAGGGGACGCCACAGGTGAGTGACTGAAGGTGGAGACAGCCCTCGGAAGCGGCACAGCAGCGTCAGTCACTGAGGAAGTCTGTAAGCCATGGTATGAGACTTCTCCGAAGCCGAGGTCAATAGCTTTGTTGATGATATATTTAGTGACTGGGTCAGACACTTTAGTGAAATCAATGAAGGCGACAGCTACTACAGACGTTTTTCGTTTCTCGAGAGATGGCGGTATATGTAATCGAGAAAAGCTGACAGACAGTGAGTGGGTGGAGGAAGTTTTTCATGTTGCCAAATTGCTGAGGGGTCTACGACTCTTGCAATATCAGCATAAGCAGTCAAACACAAAACTTTCACAGATTAGGCTGGGTATTGGGGTGATTGCAATAGGTCGTAGCTGATTTAGGGATTGTGGGCTGGTTGACTTGGGCACTGGTGATACATAAGAGGTCTTCCAGTCAGCTGGGCATCTGGCTTGACTGAGAGAAGCATTGATGATGGAGCAGAGGGGTTTAGCAAGCTCCGGGGAGAACTCTTGAAGAGTTTCATTGGTAAGTCAATGGGGGTGGTAGAGCGTTTTAATTTTAGTTTGTCCAGGCGTTTTGCTACGTCAAATTCTTCTACTAAGTCTTCTACAGTGCGTGTGTGTGTGTGTGTGTGTGTGTGTGTGTGTGTGTGTGTGTGTGTGTGCGTGTGTGTGTGTGTGTGTGTGTGTGTGTGTGTGCGTGTGTGCGTGTGTGTGTGTGTGTGTGTGTGTGCGTGTGTGCGTGTGTGTGTGTGTGTGTGGAGAGAGAGAGAGAGAGAGAGAGAGACAACCGTCACTATGTCTGCACCAATAATTTAGCCT
>NW_024727494.1:0-6932 GCF_018991925.1 Homarus americanus
CCCTGATTGAGCAAACAAAGTCCCCTGATCGAGTATAACAAAGTCCTGTGGTTGAGTATAACAAAGTCCCCTGATCGAGTATAACATATCCCCTGATCGAGTATCACAAAGTCCTCTGGTCGAGTATAAAAAAGTCCCCTAATCGAGTATAACAAAGTCGCCTTCTCGAGTATAACAAAGTCCCTAGATCGA
This sequence comes from Homarus americanus, assembly GCF_018991925.1. NCBI lineage: Eukaryota > Metazoa > Arthropoda > Malacostraca > Decapoda > Nephropidae > Homarus > Homarus americanus. Next base: position 193 of record NW_024727494.1, read on the forward strand.
GTATAACAAAGGCCCCTCATCGAGTATAACAAAGTCCATTGGACAAGTATAAAAAAGTCCCCTGGTCGAGTATAACAACGTCCCCTGATCGAGTATAACAAAGCCTCCTGATCGAGTATAACAAAGTCCCCTGATCGAGTATAACAAAGCCCCTCATCGAGTATAACAAAGGCCCCTAATCGAGTTTAACAAAGTCCCCTGATTGAGTATAACAAAGTCCTCTGATCGATTATAACAAAGTCCTCTGGTTGAGTATATTAAAGTCCTCTGATCGAGTATAACATATACCCTGATACAAAGATATAAAGGTCGGTATAAAAAGTCCTGATCGAGTATAACAAATTACAAATTAAAACCAGCAAAAGACCCTGATAAAACTATAACAATGCCTCCCTGATCAGTATAACAAAAGTCATACAAATTCGAGAAATAACAAAATCGCACAGTCCAAGTATAACGAAGTCCTGTGCTCGAGTATAACGTCTACATTTAGTATAACAAAGTCCCCCGGTCGAAGCGCAACAAAGTCCCCTAATCGATTATAACAAGTCCCCTGGTCGAAAGTATAACAAAGGGCCTGATGGAAAGACAAAGAATCCCTAATCGAGGTATAACAAATTCCCTGATCCTAGTATATCGCCCCCCTGGACAGTATATATGGAATCGGTATAACAAAGTCCCTGATGAAGTATAACAAAGTCCCTGGTCGAGTATAACCAAAGTCCTGATCGAGAGTATAACATATCACCTGATCGAGAGTATAACAACGTCTACTGGCCCAGTATAACAAAGTCCCCAGATCGAGCATAGCAAAGTCCCCTGATCGATTATAACAAAGTCCCCTGACCGAGTATAACAAAGGCCTCTGGGCGAGTATAACAAAGTCCCCTGGTCGAGAATAACAAAGTCCCCTGAACCTAGAATAACAAAGCCCCCTGGACGAGTATAACAAAGTCCCCTGATCGAGTATAACAAAGTCCCCTGATTGAGTATAACAAAGGTCCGTGATCGAGTATAACAAAGGCCCCTCATCGAGTGTAAGAAAGTCCCCTGATTGAGTATAACAAATTCCCCTGGTCGAGTATAACAAAGTCCCCTGATTGAGTATAACAAAGTCCCCTGATCGAGTATAACACATCCCTGATCGAGTAAAACAAAGTCCTCTGGTCGAATATAGAAAAGTCCCCTGATCGAGTAAAAAAAGTCCCCTTCTCGAGTTTAACAAAGTCCCTAGATCGAGTATAACATAGGCCCCTCATCGAGTATAACAAAGTCCATTGGTCAAGTATTAACAAGTCCCCTGGTCGAGTATAACAAAGTCCCCTCATCGAGTATAACAAAGCCCCCTCATCGAGTATAACAAAGTCCCTGATCGGAGTGTAAGCAAAGCCCCCTGCTCGAGTATAAGAAAGTCCCCTGATCGAGTATAACAAAGGCCCCCTGTCCCGGTATAACAAGGCCCCCAAATCAGTATAACCATACTCATCAGCAGGTAAAAGCCCCCTGATCAAGTATAACAAAGCCCCCTGCTCGAGTATAAGAAAGTCCCCTGATCGAGTATAACAAAGCCCCCTCATCGAGTATAACAAAAGCCCCTCATCGAGTATAACAAAGTCCCCTGATTGAGTATAACAAAGTTCCCTGATTGAGTAAACAAAGTCCCCTGCTCGAGTATAACAAAGTCCTGTGGTTGAGTATAACAAAGTCCCCTGATCGAGTATAACATATCCCCTGATCGAGTATAAAAAAGTCCCCTAATCGAGTATAACAAAGTCGCCTTCTCGAGTATAACAAAGGCCCCTCATCGAGTATAACAAAGTGCATTGGTCAAGTATAAAAAAGTCCCCTGGTCGAGTATAACAAAGTCCCCTGATCGAGTATAACAAAGTCCCCTGGTCGAGCATAGCAAAGACCCCTGATCGAGTATAATAAAGCTTCCTGATCGAGTATAACAAAGTTCCCTGGTCGAGTATACCAAAGTCCCCTGGTCAAATATAACAAAGTCCCCTGATCGAGTATAACATATCCCCTGCTCGAGTATAAAAACGTCTCCTGGCCCAATATAATAAAGTCCCCATATCGAGCATAACAAAGTCCCCTGATCGATTATAACAAAGTCCCCTGGTCGAGTATAACAAAGGGCGCTGATCGAGTAAGACAAAGTCCCCTAATCGAGTATAACAAAGTCCCCTGATCCTAGTATATCAACGCCCCCTGGATGAGTATAACAAAGTCCCCTGATCGAGTATAACATATCCACCTGATCGAGTATAACAAAGTCTCCTGGCCCAGTATAACAATGTCACCAGATCGAGCATAGCAAAGTCCCCTGATCGATTATAACAAAGTCCCCTGATCGAGTATAACAAAGTCCCCTCATCGAGTATAAGAAAAGTCCCTGATCGAGTATAACAAAGGCCCCTCATCGAGTATAACAAAGTCCATTGGTCAAGTATAAAAAAGGCCCCTAGTCGAATATAATAAAGTCCCTTGATCGTGTATAACAAAGTCCCCTGGTCGAGAATAGCAAAGTCTCCAGATCGAGTATAACAAAGCCTCCTCATCGAGTATAACAAAGTCCCCTGATCGAGTATAACAAAGCCCCCTGCTTGAGTATAAGAAAGTCCCCTGATCGAGTATAACAAAGTCCCTGGTCGAGTATAACAAAGTCCCCTGATCGAGTATAACAAAGTCCCCTGGTCGAGTATAACAAATTCCCCTGATCGAGAATAACAAAGTCCCCTAATTAATTATAAAAAAGTTCCCTGGTCGAGTATACTAATGTTCCCTGATCGAGTATAAGAAAGTCCCCTGGTCGAGTATAACAAAGGCCCCTAATCGAGTATAACAAAGTCCCCTGATTGAGTATAACAAATTCCTCTGGTTGAGTATAACAAAGTCCCGTGATCGAGTATAACATATCCCCTGATCGAGTATAACAAAGTCCTATGGTCGAGTAAAAAAAAGTCCTCTGATCGAGTATAACAAAGGCCCCTCATCGAGTATAACAAAGTCCATTGGTGAAGTATAAAAAATTCCCCTGGTCGAGTATAATAAAGTCCCCTGATCGAGTATAACAAAGTCCCCTTGTCGAGTATAGCAAAGTCCCCTGATCGAGTATAACAAAGCCTCCTCATCGAGTATAACAAAGCTCCCTCCTCGACTATAAGAAAGTCCCCTGATCGAGTATAACAAAGGCCCCTCATCGAGAATAACAAAGTCCCCTGGTCGAGTATAACAAAGTCCCCTGTTCGAGTCTACCAAAGTCCTCTTATTGAGTATAAAAAATTCCCCTTATCGATGTATAACAAAGTCCTCTGGTCGAGTATAACAAAGTCCAGTGATCGAGTATAACAAAGTCCTCTGTTCGAGTATAACAAATTCCCCTGATCGAGTATAACAAAGTCCCCTAATCGATTATAACAAAGTCCCCTGATCGAGTATAACAATGTCCCCTGGTCGAGTACAACAAAGTCCCCTCATCGAGTATAACTAAAGCCCCTCATCGAGTATAGCAAAGTACATTGGTCAAATATAGGAAAGTCCACTGATCGAGTATGACAAAGTCCCCTGATTAATTATAAAAAAGTTCCCTGGTCGAGTATAACAATGTTCCCTGATCGAGTATAACAAAGTCCCCTGGTCGAGTATAACAAAGCCCCCTCATCGAGTATAACAAAGGCCCCTAATCGAGTATAACAAAGTCCCCTGATTGAGTATATAACAAAGTCCCATGATCGAGTATAACAAAGTCCTCTGGTTGAGTATAACAAGGTCCCCTGATCGAGTATAACATATCCCCTGATCGAGTATAGCAAAGTCCTCTGGTCGAGTATAAAAAAGTAACCTGATCGTGTACAACAAAGTCGCCTTCTCGAGTATAACAAAGTCCCTAGATCGAGTATAACAAAGGCCCCTCATCGAGTATAACAAAGTCCATTGGTCAAGTATAAAAAAGTCCCTGGTCGGTACTTAACCTCCCTGATCAAGGTATAACAAAGTCCGCAGGATCGACTATAAATAAAGATCCCTGATCGAATATAACAAAACATCCTGATCCGGAAGTAAAACAAAATCCCGTCGAGAGTATAACGAAGCCCCCTGCTCCGAATATGAAAAGTCCCTGATGGTATAATAAATACCCTGATCGAGTATAACAAGTCCTGGTCGAGTATAACAAAGCCCCCTCATCGAGTATAACAAAGTCCCCTAATCGAGTATAACAAAGTCCCCTGATTGAGTATAACAAAGTCCCCTGATCGAGTATAACATAGTTCTCTGGTTGAGTATAACAAAGTCCCCTGATCGAGTATAAAATATCCCATGATCGAGTAAAACAAAGTCCTCTGTTCGAGTATAAAAAAGTCCTCTTTTCGAGTATAACAAAGTCCCCTGGTCGAGCATAGCAAAGACCCCTGATCGAGTATAACAAAGCCTCCTGATCGAGTATAACAAAGTCCCCTGGTCGAGTATAACAAAGTCCCCTGGTCAAGTATAACAAACTCCCCTGATCGAGTACCTTGAGTCCCTGGTCGAGTATAACAAAGGGCCCTGATCGAGTGGAACAAAGTCCCCCTAATCGAGTATAACAAAGTCCCTAGTCCTGTATAACAGAGCCCCTGGACAGGTATAACAAAAGATCCCCATTCAGGTAGTCACAAGTTCAGAGTATAACCCTACTGGTCCAGTATAACAAAGTCCCCTGATCGAGTATAACATATCCACCTGATCGAGTATAGCAAAGTCTCCTGGCCCAGTATAACAAAGTCCCCAGATCGAGCATAGCACAGTCCCCTGATCGATGATAACAAAGTCCTCTGACCGAGTATAACAACGGCCTCTGGGCGAGTATAACAAAGTTCCCTGGTCGAGAATAACAAAGTCCCCTGATCCTAGTATAACAAAGCCCCCTGGACGAGTATAACAAAGTCCCCTAATCGAGTATAACAAAGTCCCCTGATCGAGTATAATAAAGGTCCCTGATCGAGTATAACAAAGGCCCCTCAACGAGTATAAAAAAGTCCATTGGTCAAGTATAAAAAAGTCCCCTGGTCAAGTATAACAAAGCCCCCTGATCGAGTAAAACAAAGCCTCCTGATCGAGTATAACAAAGTCCCCTGATCGAGTAAAACAAAGCCTCCTGATCGAGTATAACAAAATCCCCTGATCGAGTATAAGAAAGCCCCCTGCTCGAGTATAAGAAACTCCCCTGATCGAGTATAACAAAGTCCCCTGGTCGAGTATAACAAAGTCCCCTGATTTAGTATAACAAAGTCCCCTGATCAAGTATAACAAAGTCCTCTAGGTGAGTATAACAATGTCCCCTAATCGAGTATAACACATCCCCTGATCGAGTAAAACAAAGTCCTCTGGTCGAGTATAAAAAAGTCCCCTGATCGAGTAAAACAAAGTCCCCTTCTCGAGTATAACAAAGTCCCTAGATCGAGTATAACAAAGGTCCCTCATCAAGTATAACAAAGTTCATTGGTCAAGTATAAAAAGGTCCCCTGGTCGAGTATAACAAATTCCTCTGATCGAGTATAACAAAGTCCCCTGATTAATTATAAAAAGTTCCCTGGTCGAGTATAACAATGTTCCCTAATCGAGTATAACAAAGTCCCCTGGTCGAGTAAAACAAAGCCCCCTCATCGAGTATAACAAAGGCACCTAATCGAGTATAATAAAATCCCCTGATTGAGTATAACAAAGTCCCCTGACCAAGTATAACAAAGTCCTCTGGTTGAGTATAACAAAGTCCCCTCATCGAGTATAACATATCCCCTGATCGAGTATATCTAAATCCTCTGGTCGATTATAAAAAAGTCCCCTGATTGAGTATAACAAGGTCCCCTGATCGAGTATAGCAAATTCCCTGATTGAGTATAACAAAGTCCCCTGATCGGGTATAACAAAGGCCTCTCATCGAGTATAACAAAGTCCATTGGTCAAGTATAAAAAAGTCCCCTGGTCGAGTATAACAAAGTCCCCTGATTGAGTATAACAAAGTCCCCTGATTGAGTATAGCAAATTCCCTGATTGAGTATAACAAAGTCCCCTGATCGGGTATAACAAAGGCCCCTCATCGAGTATAACAAAATCCATTGGTCAAGTATAAAAAAGTCCCCTGGTCGAGTATAACAAAGTCCCCTGATCGTGTATAACATTGTCCCCTGGTCGAGTATAGAAAGTCCCCTGATCGACTATAACAAAGCCTCTTGATCGAGTATAACAAAGTCCCCTGATCGAGTATAACAAAGCCCCCTGCTCGAGTATGAGAAAGTCCTCTGATCGAGTATAACAAAGGCCCCAATCGAGTATAACAAAGGCCCCTCGTCGAGTATATCAAAGTCCATTGGTCAAGTATAAAAAAGTCCCCTGGTCGAGTATAACAAAGACCTCTGGGCGAGTATAACAAAGTCCCCTGGTCGAGAAAACAAAGTCCCCTGATCCTAGTATAACAAAGCACCCTGGAAGAGTATAACAAATTCCCATGATCGAGTATAACAAAGTCCCCTGATCAAGTATAACAAAGCCTCCTCATCGAGTATAACAAAGTCCCTTGATCAAGTATAACAAAGCCCCCTGCTCAAGTATAAGAAAGTCCCCTAATCGAGTATAACAAAGTCCCCTGGTCGAGTATAACAAAGCCCCCTCATCGAGTATAACAAAAGCCCCTAATCGAGTATAACAAAGTCCCCTGATTGAGTATAACAAAGCCTCCTTATCGAGTATAACAAAGT
>NW_024727495.1:0-11984 GCF_018991925.1 Homarus americanus
TTGGTGATCCGGGGTCACCTCGCGGGCCGAACGTTAGGGTCCGACGAGCCAGCTATGGGGGCCATAGAAAGTCTGAAGTGTCTGACGGTCGGGTCTCACGAAGGTAACTGATCCTACTGGACCTCGGACATCTCCCCAGACATAATGGATACCACATCCACGCTACAGACACGGCCTAGGCTGCGTTAGGGACCTGTATGGGTGAAGGGGCAAGCACTTACTAACCGTGACAACCAGTGGCGTAGCTAGAGTGTGTGCCGCCCGGGGCGGCCCTTGAGTTTGCCGCCCCCCCCCCCATCCGTGCCCCCACAAAAAATACATATTGCACAGTGACTCACTCTTATATATATATATACAGTATATATATTAAATAGTTTGTGTACCATTATAATATTACTGTACTTTCACATACTCAAATATAGTATGCTTTAAATACACCCCAAACATACTTAAACTTTATAAGTAACAGTTAAACAAAAAGCAAAAACGACATATAGGATAGGGAAAAAAGTAAAAAAAGTGTAAAAAATTAGGACCATCTTTATTTCTGAAATGAAAACTACAACTTTCTACAAAGTAACTTTTCTTGTTTTTTTGTTGGCAAATTCTTCAATGACATTGTCAAAAACTATTTCATCTGTCAATTGTCGCTCTATAGACAGTATGGCAAGATTTCTCAACCGCAAGGTGCTCATAGTAGATCTTAAGTAATTCTTGATCAGTTTTAGTTTCGAAAAACTCTTCTCACAGGTAGCAACACTAACAGCAATTGTGAGGAAAATCCTCAGCATTATTACTATATTTGGAACCGAGTTCCCAAGGTTATACTTTTGAATAAACTGCAAAAGTTCAAGGGGGCCTTCTTTCCACGTCTGTATTCTGTCTTCAATAGTTATAGCAGCAACAGCAACAAAATGATGAAGTCTTTTTCTCTCAACGAGGAACTCCTCTTTATCAATGTCGTCGTGATCGTGATCTATTTGACACTCATATTTATCATCCAAAAGATTCAATGGGGTAAGGAAGGCATATTTCTCAGCAAGTTCATGAAGCTGTTGAAATCTCAAAGTTATTTCTTGGATCACTCTGTCCAGCGAAGAAAACATTTCTCTCCTCAATTCAATGTCGTATGGCAATTCAGCATCTCGTGATCCTTCACCAAACATTTGTTTCTTCTTTTTGGGTCGACGCTGACGCTCCATGACTATCCCCAGATCATTGCAAATTTCTTTGGCATAGTTAACTCCATTACTCACTAGCTTGTCCCTATTTTCAACTAGAAATGTTTCTAATGCCCTGAGTTTTATATCACATTGTTGTATGTTCAAGCCCTTGGTTTGGAGGTAAGTCTGCGAGTCGTTAATTTCTAGAAGGACGGGTCCCCACAGGCCAAGAAAGCACAAAAAGGAAAATCATTGCAACGCACCAAGTAGAACACCAGCATCTGCCCTGGTAGCTGTATTTTCTTCTTCGCCAGTTAACTTTTCTAGGGCACTTAAGATTTTTGAGAAATGTTTCTTTACAACACTTACAGCTTCTCCCCTCGCACTCCACCGAGTTTCTATTATGCGCTTGACACTTTGACCAGTGACTGAAGTTAGAACATCCCAGCGATGGGTTGATGAAGAAAAAAATACAAACAAACGCTCCACACATCCAAAAAAGGTAACAGAATTCACAGCAACAGAAGCTGCATGAACACCCGCCAAATTCAGCGAGTGATTTGTACAAGCGACAAATTCTGCTTTTTTATTTATTTCCTTGATACGTTTCTGAACACCAGCCATCACCGCAGCATTATCATATGCTTGCCCTCTACAATTTTGAATATCAATTCCGTCTTTCTCTAATTTTTCCAAAATCATCATTGAAATATTCTCGGCGGTTTTACCTTTTGTTTCAATGAAATCGACAAATGATTCCACAACCTTCACTTTATCTCCATCGATCATAACATAGCGTAAAACTTGGCTCGTTTGATCCTTATGTGAAATATCAGGAGTGCTGTCGAATATCATGGAAAAGTACTTTGCTTCTTTTACTTGCTTGATGACTTTGCTTCTTACGTTTTCTCCCAAAATTTCTATAAACTCGTTCTGAATAGTAGGAGACAGATAGGAAGTAGCAAACATGTTTCCCAGCTGGATTCTTAGATGATGTTCACGTAGCACTGGATCATATTTCGCCAACAAATCAACTAGCTCTATAAAATTTCCTCTATTTTCCGTTGCTTCAGTCTCGTTTCTCTCATAATTCATTCCTTCTCGGTGGCCTCGTAAAGCCAAATTCTGTTTAGCTAGGAATCTAATAATATCAAGCAATCTTGAAAGGATTTCCTTCCACTTTTTCACTTGGCTTTCAACAACTTCTTGTTCTTTTTTATCAATTGTTGCTCCACGAGCAATCCTAATTTCCAACTCCTTCCATTGTGTGAAATTCCGAACGTGAGCTGCACTGGATTCGTGCTCGGACATTCAAGGATTCAGTTTCCACCATATGTTGAATCCATCCTCAGAATTAAATTTTGAGTTACTTCTGTCTGAAAACAGTTTGCAACAAAAGCAGTAAAGAGGATTAACTTGCCGCCGATACAAAGGGATGGATTAAAGTCTCCTGTAGCTGCAGATATGGGTGATGAGCAGACCCAAAAGTGCCGCCCCCCAAAAGTGCCGCCCGGGGCGGACCGCCCCCCCCTAGCTACGCTAGTGTATATATATATATATATATATATATATATATATATATATATATATATATATATATATATATATATATATATATATATATATATATATATATATATATATATTAAAGAGTAGGATAAATATCAAATAATAATTATGATACTATTTACATTTACAGTAATTACTTCAGTGTTCGCTATTTTAAAACCCCATACCGTACTTATAACAGTGAGGTGAAAGTGTAAATCGATGTCGGACTTTTCATGCTAGACACGATTGTATTTTTGAAAACTCAATTTCCACCGAGTTGGAGGTACAGCCAGGGTCACAGGCCTATAACCACACAATCACTGCCACATGACAAAGCTTTTATTTTATTTTATTTTTTAGGGTGTTGTGGTCACGGCTGTGATAAAGGCCAACCAGGGAGTGTAGTACTGTGCCTTCAGTTAAATCAGTTCATAGTTGTCATCAGTGAATGCAGAAGAGACTATAATAACTTAAAGTGAATACATATTGGCAATCGAGCTGGTAAGGACAACTGCCAGCCTATTCGTGTCATAGGTGCCACAGACTTTAAATTTTATTTTGTTTGTGTGCTTGCTCAAGGACTGAATCTGTGTTTATAATACACCACTCACAGGGAGATACAGTGTACACAGTGATAGTTCATAGTGTCATCAGTGACCGCTGAAGTTGTAAATAACTTAAAGTGAGCGCTCACTAGCAAGCAAGCTGGAAAGGCACCGTGCCAGCTGAAACCAAGTCGTGTCATAGGTGCCACAGAGACTTTAAATTTTATTTTATGTTGATTGTGTGCTTGCTCAAGGACTGAAACTGTGCCTACAATACACCATTCACAGGGAGATACAGTGTACGCAGTCGCAGACGACAACTCCATAGGCAACAGAGAGTAGCTAAGTACTTTTTTCTCTCTTTATTTTCTTTGAAATAGGTGTAGATCTATACACAGTCTGCACCCCCCCCCCACAACAACAACAACCATGAGTTTGGTATGTGATTACTGCAGGGAGACGTCGGATATGGAGGATGCAGGCCTAACTAATGCAACGTTTAGGAAGTTACTAACTGCCGTAAAGCTTGATGGCTGTTGCTGGTATTGCCCTGGCTGCATAGTCAAGGTGAATGAAGCGATTGCAATCCATAAGGGAACGAGTTCTCTAGGGACGAAAATAGATGAAGCAGGAGCCCTGCTGGTTGACAAACTGGAGCAAGTTGAGAAAGAGATCCTTGCTAAGACTGAGGAAGTAGCTAATAGAATGGAGGTGGTTGCTAAGAGGAGCTATGCGGACGTATTAGGAGGGCCACGGGTGGGGGGGGCGGAGAGTAATGCAGAATCAGTACAGGTTCTACAGCAGATTGGGACTCTGAAAAAGTGTGTCGAAGAAATGAAAATTAACGGACCTACTGTTAGGGGAGAGGAGGAACACCAGGAACGGCTCCAGCGCAGGAACAATGTAATAGTTTTTGGAGTCCCAGAGAGCCAGGCAGAGGGAACTGTGAGTAAGGAAACACACGACAAGGTGCTGTTTCAAAATATTTGCACAGAGGTTCTGAAGATTCCAGCAACCCCTCAGGATGTGAGGAGACTGGGACAAAAGCAGGGGGTTAAGCCTCGCCCCCTCAGGATCACACTAGGGAGTGAGGAGGAAAAATGGCAAGTTATCCGGCAGGCAAAAAACTTAGCAAGGAGCGAGGCATTTCGAGATGTATTTATTCACCCAGACCGCACGGTAATGCAGAGGGAACAGCACAAGAAGCTCCTGCTGGACTTGAAGCAGAAGAGGGAGGAGTCGAGAAGGAACGGGGACAGGTGCACATGGGTTATACTCAGGGGGAGGGTAGTGGAAACAAGTGTGCCGACACAGGGCCAGGGGGCAGCAGTGCACCCTCCACCCACTCAACCCCCCACCCGGGAGGCGGCACCAGCTCAGCCTACCGGACAGGAGGGAACGAGCGCCGTGTAAACAATGAAATTTTTAACCACACCCTGCAAAATACAGTGTACTTAGCAAATGCTGCAGCTTCTGAGAATGTGGGTGGAGCGGGTTTATTACTAAGAGCAGAGACGTTACCGAGAACAAATTCTGGCTTGAATGTCATGTACACTAATACCGACACGTTCCTTGATAAGAGGGAGGAGTTTGAAACACTACTAAGAGTACACCAACCAGATATTGTAGGAGTTGTAGAACTGTTGTACAAGAACAGGAGAATCGACCCAGAGGAATGTGAGTTCAGTATTGCTGGATATGACTCATTTACGAACCTAACTCAAGAATCCTGCAGGAGGGGTGTGGTTATCTACGCTAGGCAAGACCTTAGAGCCAGCCAGGCGAGGGTACAGGGAGAGGATGTTTTTGAAGAGTCCAAGTGGTGTAAAATTAAATTAAAGGGAGGGGACTTACTTATCGTCGGGTGTATCTACAGATCCCCGAACTGTGGCCCACTAAATCAAAGGAACTTAAGAACCTTAATAAACAATGCGGCGATGCTCAACCCCAGCCACCTCCTTATCATGGGGGACTTTAACTATGGCGACATCGACTGGAGAAACGAGTCAACCCCGAATGACTTGAATAATCCTGCTACTCTTTTTGTAGAAACTCTGAGAGATAATTTTCTGTTCCAACATGTGAGAGACCCGACACATTACAGAGGGGAACAAACACCCAAGCCACTTGACCTCATCATAACAAACGAGGAGGGTATGGTGGCCAAACTGGAACACCTTGCCCCAGTTGGCACCAGTCACCATACAGTGTTGTCATTCAGATTTAACTGTTACCTAGTTCAAGATAAGGCCAGGCCAAGGTGCAAATATTACAAGGGAAATTACAATGGGATGAGGGAAGAGATGAGGGGTATCAACTGGCCTGACTTATTAAGGTACAAGAACGCAGACACTACGCTGAATATCATAACTAGTAAAATGACCCATTTGATCGATAAATATATACCCAAGACCAAACCCAGTGCTTCTAGGAATACGAGGGGATCCCTACACATGAACCATGCGGCGGTCGACAAAATTAAGAAGAAAACCCAGAAATTCAAGACGTGGGTTGGGTCAAACGATGAGCAAGACAGGAGGATGTATGCAAGAGCCAGAAACCAAGCAAAGATAGAGTGTAGGAGGGCTGAAAAGGAGTTCCAAAGGCTGGTTGCACGCGAGGTCAAGTCAAACCCAAAGGCGTTTTACCGCTATGCAAAGTCGAAATTGAAAACGCGAGTAGGAGTATCAGACCTGAGGCTTGAAGATGGTAGTTACGCAGATTCTGACCAGGATAAAGCTGAGGCATTGAACAGCTTCTTTTCCTCAGTGTTCACAAGAGAGGATGCAACTAACCTTCCTGCGTTTGAGGACAGACGGTTCGACACAGCACTGACCCACATTGTGTTCACAGAAGAGGGTATTAGAAATAAACTGTCCAGGCTAAAGGTCCATAAGAGTCCTGGACCTGACATGGTGCATCCTAGAGTGCTAAGGGAGCTGTGCAACGAGCTTGCAGAGCCCCTGAAGATTCTGTTTTGTAAATGCCTGGATGAACAAATGGTCCCCAGTGAATGGAAAGTGGCTTATGTGAGTCCTATCTTCAAGAAGGGCGATAGGCACTCCACGAACAACTATAGACCGGTGAGCCTGACCAGCATAATATGTAAAGTACTTGAGAGTATTATCAGAGATGCAGCGATGGAACATCTACTACGAAACAACCTTGTAAAAGATTGCCAACACGGTTTTATGCCGGGGCGCTCTTGCTTGACACAATTGCTCAAGGTATTGGATATTTGGACCCATATTCTAGAACGGGGTGGTAATATCGACAATATTTACCTAGATTTTGCCAAGGCTTTCGACAGTGTACCCCACGAAAGGCTGAAAATCAAACTGGAAGGGTACGGAATTCGGGGAAATGTCCTAGCGTGGATAGAAGACTTTCTACATGACCGCAAGCAATGTGTGGTGATTAATGGCACGAAATCGTCATCTGTACCTGTAACAAGTGGGGTACCGCAGGGTAGTGTATTGGGCCCGCTGTTGTTTGTTTGTTTCATAAATGATATGCCTGACGTTGTACACTCCTCCATACAAATGTTTGCCGATGACGCCAAGTTATTTCGGGAAATTAAGAACCAAGCGGACTGTGAAGAGCTGCAGAAGGACCTCTGTGGGCTCCAGGAATGGTCGAAGGAATGGCTGCTGAGATTCAATGTCACGAAGTGTAAGAGGATGCACCTGGGGCGTACCAACGGTAAGGAGGCGTACCATATGTCCCAACGGGATGAAGAAAATGTACTAGTTGAGACTGTGTGTGAGAAGGACCTAGGTGTGTATGTTGACAATGAGCTGAAGTTCTCGGGCCATTGTGAGAAGAAGGTAAATCAGGCAAATAAATTATTGGGTCTTATAAGAAGGTCGTTCAGATATCTAGACGGTCCGTCCCTCGTGACGATCTTCAGGAGTGAAGTGCTTCCCCATCTGGAGTACTGTCACCCCATCTGGTCCCCGAGATATGCTAGGGACTGTCAGTTGGTTGAAAATGTTCAAAGGAGGGCCACCAAGCTGGTGCCTGCACTTCGGCATCTCAGCTACCCTGCGAGATTGGAGCGCCTGAACTTGCCTAGCTTATACTACAGACGGGCAAGGGGGGACCTAGTTGAGGTTTATAAGCATCTCAGGGGGCACTACTCAGTTGAGTGTCCTTACTTGGAGCTGGCGGACGCTCGCCCCACAAGGGGTCACAGCTCAAGATTGAAGAAGCCGCAAGTCCGGAAAACCGTGAGGGCAAACTTTTTCGGAGTGAGGGTTGTAAACTCTTGGAACAATCTACCAGAGAGTGTTGTGACGGCACCGAGTGTGAGCTCTTTCAAGAGAAGACTTGACCAACACTGGAGCGGGTTCAGGTACATTCAGGAGCCGGTGCATGCCCAGTATTTGCCAACAGTGCGTGACAGAGACGTGACCGATCGCCCGGGCGGCTAGCGAGCCGACCTTTTGGTGAAGAATATAAAGGAAAAGAGTCGTGACCGATCGCCCAAGCGGCTAACAAGCCGATCAGTGGCGAAGAGGATAAAAGTAAAAGTAAAAGTATTAATTGGGTCAAATCACTTGAAGAAGGGCGAATTACAACACAGAGTGGAATGGCCTACCTGTATGGGTGAAGGGGCGAGCACTTACTAACAGTTGAAATGCCCGTGGCACCCTCACTCAAAATAGGCCAGGGAGTCCACCTACTTCTATTTCGATGAATTAATTTACTGTACACTCTGACGTTGAAACTGAGACTATGAACTCAGTTTCATTCCCTACTATTATCCTCACTAACAATGCTCTGACTCAGCTATCAAAAGCCAAATTAAATTGATTACAAAGGGTTGGATGGCAACAGGTCCCAACATACAGAGTCTTGCTACAAAATCCGCGGATTATATTCAAAGTTCCCTTTAGACAAAGACGGCCTATCGATGACGTCATCAAGGAAACAGAGAAAACAGGGGACGTTTCCACTGGGGGACTCGGAAGGTTTTGTGGACGTTTGAGCGTAATATGAATCCTTAAGGTTTTCAGGTTAGCCATTATCACGATCATGACAAAATATATATATATATATATATATATATATATATATATATATATATATATATATATATATATATATATATATATATATATATATATATATATAATCAACGACCTCACCAGCAAGGAATCGAACCCTCGACCTACTGGGTGGGACTAGGGAACGCTTACCGGCTGGGCCACAAGGACACTAAAAGCAGTTCTAGACTGTTATATTTCACACAAAGCCTGCTCATCGAGCTGATGGCGCCGTGAACCTCATTGGGAAACTGCCCGTGCCTCTTATGTGGTGTCAGTAGCATTTTACCGAATCCAGCTGGTATGAAACGCGAGGCACGGGCAGTTTCCCAATGAGGTTCACCGCGTCATCAGCTCAACCAGGGGGGAATTCCCCCCAGGGGGGAAATTCAGGTTTTCAGGGGGGGGGAAACTGATTCTGGAGCAAGAGATATGTTCGATGAGAAATCAATCACAGAATTTTGGCCCTTGATGTGCGATTCCTACCCAAAAGTGGCAGAAAGAGCTATCCGTGCATTGCTTCCGTTTGTGTCGACATATCTTTGTGAATCAGGCTTTTCAACTCTGTTGCAAATTAAAACGATGCAACGTAAACGTAGTGGGTTGGGGAGCAACAGAGAGTAGCTAAGTACTTTTTTCTCTCTTTATTTTCTTTGAAATAGGTGTAGATCTATACACAGTCTGCACCCCCCCCCCCCACACCAACAACAACCATGAGTTTGGTATGTGATTACTGCAGGGAGACGTCGGATATGGAGGATGCAGGCCTAACTAATGCAACGTCTAGGAAGTTACTAACTGCCGTAAAGCTTGATGGCTGTTGCTGGTATTGCCCTGGCTGCATAGTCAAGGTGAATGAAGCGATTGCAATCCATAAGGGAACGAGTTCTCTAGGGACGAAAATAGATGAAGCAGGAGCCCTGCTGGTTGACAAACTGGAGCAAGTTGAGAAAGAGATCCTTGCTAAGACTGAGGAAGGAGCTAATAGAATGGAGGTGGTTGCTAAGAGGAGCTATGCTGACGTATTAGGAGGGCCACGGGTGGGGGGGGCGGAGAGTAATGCAGAATCAGTACAGGTTCTACAGCAGATTGGGACTCTGAAAAAGGGTGTCGAAGAAATGAAAATTAACGGACCTACTGTTAGGGGAGAGGAGGAACACCAGGAACGGCTCCAGCGCAGGAACAATGTAATAGTTTTTGGAGTCCCAGAGAGCCAGGCAGAGGGAACTGTGAGTAAGGAAACACACGACAAGGTGCTGTTTCAAAATATTTGCACAGAGGTTCTGAAGATTCCAGCAACCCCTCAGGATGTGAGGAGACTGGGACAAAAGCAGGGGGTTAAGCCTCGCCCCCTCAGGATCACACTAGGGAGTGAGGAGGAAAAATGGCAAGTTATCCGGCAGGCAAAAAACTTAGCAAGGAGCGAGGCATTTCGAGATGTATTTATTCACCCAGACCACACGGTAATGCAGAGGGAACAGCACAAGAAGCTCCTGCTGGACTTGAAGCAGAAGAGGGAGGAGTCGAGAAGGAACGGGGACAGGTGCACATGGGTTATACTCAGGGGGAGGGTAGTGGAAACAAGTGTGCCGACACAGGGCCAGGGGGCAGCAGTGCACCCTCCACCCACTCAACCCCCCACCCGGGAGGCGGCACCGGCTCAGCCTACCGGACAGGAGGGAACGAGCGCCGTGTAAACAATGAAATTTTTAACCACACCCTGCAAAATACAGTGTACTTAGCAAATGCTGCAGCTTCTGAGAATGTGGGTGGAGCAGGTTTATTACTAAGAGCAGAGACGTTACCGAGAACAAATTCTGGCTTGAATGTCATGTACACTAATACCGACACGTTCCTTGATAAGAGGGAGGAGTTTGAAACACTACTAAGAGTACACCAACCAGATATTGTAGGAGTTGTAGAACTGTTGTACAAGAACAGGAGAATCGACCCAGAGGAATGTGAGTTCAGTATTGCTGGATATGACTCATTTACGAACCTAACTCAAGAATCCTGCAGGAGGGGTGTGGTTATCTACGCTAGGCAAGACCTTAGAGCCAGCCAGGCGAGGGTACAGGGAGAGGATGTCTTTGAAGAGTCCAAGTGGTGTAAAATTAAATTAAAGGGAGGGGACTTACTTATCGTCGGGTGTATCTACAGATCCCCGAACTGTGGCCCACTAAATCAAAGGAACTTAAGAACCTTAATAAACAATGCGGCGATGCTCAACCCCAGCCACCTCCTTATCATGGGGGACTTTAACTATGGCGACATCGACTGGAGAAACGAGTCCACCCCGAATGACTTGAATAATCCTGCTACTCTTTTTGTAGAAACTCTGAGAGATAATTTTCTGTTCCAGCATGTGAGAGACCCGACACATTACAGAGGGAAGCAAACACCCAAACCACTTGACCTCATCATAACAAACGAGGAGGGTATGGTGGCCAAACTGGAACACCTTGCCCCAGTTGGCACCAGTCACCATACAGTGTTGTCATTCAGATTTAACTGTTACCTAGTTCAAGATAAGGCCAGGCCAAGGTGCAAATATTACAAGGGAAATTACAATGGGATGAGGGAAGAGATGAGGGGTATCAACTGGCCTGACTTATTAAGGTACAAGAACGCAGACACTACGCTGAATATCATAACTAGTAAAATGACCCATTTGATCGATAAATATATACCCAAGACCAAACCCAGTGCTTCTAGGAATACGAGGGGATCCCTACACATGAACCATGCGGCGGTCGACAAAATTAAGAAGAAAACCCAGAAATTCAAGACGTGGGTTGGGTCAAACGATGAGCAAGACAGGAGGATGTATGCAAGAGCCAGAAACCAAGCAAAGATAGAGTGTAGGAGGGCTGAAAAGGAGTTCCAAAGGCTGGTTGCACGCGAGGTCAAGTCAAACCCAAAAGGCGTTTTACCGCTATGCAAAGTCGAAATTGAAAACGCGAGTAGGAGTATCAGACCTGAGGCTTGAAGATGGTAGTTATGCAGATTCTGACCAGGATAAAGCTGAGGCATTGAACAGCTTCTTTTCCTCAGTGTTCACAAGAGAGGATGCAACTAACCTTCCTGCATTTGAGGACAGACGGTTCGACACAGCACTGACCCACATTGTGTTCACAGAAGAGGGTATTAGAAATAAACTGTCCAGGCTAAAGGTCCATAAGAGTCCTGGACCTGACATGGTGCATCCTAGAGTGCTAAGGGCGCTGTGCAACGAGCTTGCAGAGCCCCTGAAGATTCTGTTTTGTAAATGCCTGGATGAACAAATGGTCCCCAGTGAATGGAAAGTGGCTTATGTGAGTCCTATCTTCAAGAAGGGCGATAGGCACTCCACGAACAACTATAGACCGGTGAGCCTGACCAGCATAATATGTAAAGTACTTGAGAGTATTATCAGAGATGCAGCGATGGAACATCTACTACGAAACAACCTTGTAAAAGATTGCCAACATGGTTTTATGCCGGGGCGCTCTTGCTTGACACAATTGCTCAAGGTATTGGATATTTGGACCCATATTCTAGAACGGGGTGGTAATATCGACAATATTTACCTAGATTTTGCCAAGGCTTTCGACAGTGTACCCCACGAAAGGCTGAAAATCAAACTGGAAGGGTACGGAATTCGGGGAAATGTCCTAGCGTGGATAGAAGACTTTCTA